>NC_090178.1:3903201-4028201 GCF_024679245.1 Pseudorasbora parva
AAATAATATTATGCTGTTATGATATTGATAAGAAAAGATTATTGAGCAGAAAATCATCATATTAGAGTGATTTGTGGAGGATCATGTAACACTGAAGACTGGAGTAATGATAAATTCTAGCCTAGAAATCTAGACGCACCCTAGTGGCAGCAAATTTAATCTGCCCTGAGTGTCGTCTAGCAACTCTCAATACCCTTCTGAGCTGTAAACGCCAAACTCTGGTCGGGCCAATCACATCGTGTATAGAGTCAGTGGGCGGTGCTTAACATAATGATGGCCGAGTTGCGCTTGCGTGCTTCTAGTAAACACAGAAACTGGCGAACGGCGGTCTTTCGAATCAGCTTTGACCGCGACTCTGGAAGACTTGGAGTTAAGCTTTTCTCTGAGAAAAGAACAAAGAACGGCACTGAAGTCATTCTTAAGAAGGGAAGATGCTGTCAATGAGCTCTGTTTCACCTTCGTTGCTCTGGTTGGTTGTAGCACTAGTAGCTCTTATCCGCCCCTCAGATTGAGCTGTCAATGGTGAGTTTCCAGACCAAACATCTTGATGTGGGTCTGGCTTGTCAGGCTAGATAAATTCAGCTTTAATCACTGAAATTTCACTTTAATATATATTTACATAGAAAACCCACAGTTCACAGAGTTAACTTAATTTCCCATTGCTCAGCTGTAGTTCTCACTTGACCTTTTGAACCACTATCAACATGAAGCTGCTTTTACGCCACTCGCCTTCATGATGTTTTTCAGGGAACGTCTCAAATTCTTGATGCCATTCCAGCGTCAAAGATCTTCCACAGGATATCCCACGTTCGTAAATTTATCTGAACTCTCGGGCACTCAAAAGCTCAAGGTTATTTACTGTTTTCTAACAGCTGTCATACAGCCATTAATGCCAGGAAAGAATGTGCACATCGTCAACCTTTGACACTGAAAGCCCAATAAATCGGCAGGAAGCCACTGAACCAAAGATTGATGATCTTTATCCTTCCCCGCTACTGTCACGGCTACAAAAGGATGACTTTCATAAAGATGAAACTCTTCTGTTGAAGTTTTCCTGTGTTTGCACAAGTAAAGTGTCTCTAGCGAAGGAAAAATATGCTTTTCACGCCATTCGGTTCCATGAACAAGTCTTTAAAGGGATAGTTCACCCAAAAATGAAAATGTTTCTTCAGTAGAACACAAATGAAGATTTTTAACTGAACCATTGCTCTTTTAATGCATGTCAATAGGGTGTAAATCTACAGACATATGTGATCGCGCCAGTTTGACCTTATCAGCCGATGGGAAAACTTGATGAGACTCGTCGGGATATGAGGTAAAACAAAAAACAAAAAAACTTAAATACTGTTGGGTTTCTCACAGAAACCGATCGGTTCGTGTCTTAAGACATCAATGTGTCGTCAGGAGCAGCAGGGTTTTTGTGCACGTTGTCTAAGCATGTTTTTTCATTTGTTTGTTTTGCTCTCATATAATTGTTACCTATTCACACCATTATATGACTGGCACACAGCAACGGTTGAGTTAAAAATCTTCATTTGAGTTCTACTGAAGAAACAAACACACCTACATGATGGATGCACTGGGGGTCAGCAGATAAACATCACATTTTCATTTTTGGGTGAACTAACCCTTTAATCTAAACCTGGTCAAATTGACTGCCGGTCAATGGAGGAAAACCTTGTTTTGCCCCTGAGGGTGGGCATTTCTTATAAGAGTGTGACGTCACGTGAAAACTATAAATAGGAGTAATTATTCTAGAAGAAACATTAACACATTTCTTAATTAATCGGAACTGCTTCCTCTTTCAGTATCTGCCACCATCTCAACACAAAGTGAACAGAAGATGAGGGTTGCACGGGACACTGCTTAAATGACAGCTGAGAAATGGTCATCGTGTGGGATTCGGGGGGGAAGTGCGTCCTTGAGGAATTCCAGCGGGATGTTTATTAGGCAGACACAGATGAGCGCTTGTAATTACCAGTCAGAGAGCTGAAAAGAAAAGGCCTTGAGTGATGACAAGGGAAGGGGGTGCGACACACACGGTTTCAATCCCAGTGATGCCACAAGCACAACGCATCCCTTTCAGCAAACGGTCACACGCTACAAGAGAAATAAATCCAGTTTGCATTGTTACAATAAAATGAGAGAACACAGTGAGGGATGATGAAGTGTTTGCATGATTTAAAGCGCAATAATATTTAACATTCTATATAACGTTATTTAATAATATATAACGTTATTTAACATACACAACATGTATTTATTTACGCAAAGCAACTCTTGATTTTCAGAGAAGAATCATAATAATACAGGCAAAAATTTACTCATCTTCATGTAGTGTCACAGAAGTAAGTTTGGAACAATGTGAAGTGGAGAAAGAAGCAATGAAGTGATTAAAATTACAAAAAAAAACTTAGTAAAGGAGGAATATTAAAAGGGTTGAATATGATTTGACTTTTTTTTTGAGTGTGTAATGTTGCCGTTTGAGCATAAAGAGCATCTACAAAATTACAACGCTCAAAGCAAAGGGAGATATTTTCTTTTCCAGAAATCCCTTTTTAAGGACTACAACAAACTGCTGGTAGAGACTACAACGAGCTTCTTCACGGGATAGTGACATCACTAACCCTGCATTTTTTTTTGCATAAACCCCGCCCCCTGGAAACATTAAGAAGAGGAAGAGTAGTTGTAGTCGAGTTAACAAGATAAGGGGGAGTGGCTAATAGAGGGAACTAATCATGATGAAAAACTACCAAGAACTACGAAAAACCACAGGAACAGGACACAGAAACAATGCACAGATAACCTTCAACATAAAAGTCCCACAGAGGGCCAGACAGAACAGATGTGACAAAACCAATTTCTTTCTTCTGTGGGATTCAAATGGAAAATCTTCATGCAGCTCTTTTTTTATTCAGTCACAGTTTATAGTGACAGTCTTTAAAAAAAAAGAAGTTTATTCGAATAGTGTGCTTATGAAAAGTATGGAAAAGAGAGGTCAGATCTTTTATATGTTCACCTTCAACAGAATTAAGTTTGAAATGACTTGAAGGAGAGAAAATAAAGTCAAAGTGTTCAATTTTGGCTAACCCTTTCTTCAACTCGTACAGAGATAGAAGGGGGAAGAGCAGAGAGAATTGGATATACGGTGTCAAAATAAACTTGCATTGGACTGAAACATTTTAAATTGAGTTTCTGCAGTGTAATGCTATCGAAGGAGAAGTGAAATCCAGGAAGCGCCGGAGAATAGAGTGTCTGGGAATTGCTGCTCGAGTGCGGCCCTCTTAACACAGTAAGACCCATCAAAGTCTATTGGAAAGACGATGAATCTGTGCCAAATGGAAGCCCTCAGACATTCGTATCCCTGTATTATTTAAAAACTCACATTAGAGTGAAGCAGAGATGGAAGTGAAGCACAATGACGTCCTGAAGAGGTGGAAGAACCAGGTGGAGAATTATTCAAACAAGAAGGAAAACAGACAAAACAGCAATAGTTGAAAGAGGTAAACAGATGGATATTTACTACTCATGTACTTCACACAAGCTCAATTGGGAAAGCAAGAAGTGGAGGACATTGTAAGCTGTAAAAACTGCTCTTAGTTGGCCATCAGGCTGGTTTCCACTGGTTTTGTTTGATGGTTTTGAAGGGGTTTTTGCCATCTGAAGACCACATGGACAAGCCAGGATGATCTCATACTGTATATACATTTTCATACCTTTAAATAGACACGAAACAAACAATATCAACATTATATACATGTAAGACTAGTGTGCATTAATCCTCAAACAACTCTTCAGAACTGCAGTTCAAAACTCAGACAGAATCCCTATGTCCAAGCAGGACATTTTTAATAGTAAAATGTATTTATAAAAAGAGTCCAGATGGGACTAATAAACGTAATTTGCACGGCTGAATATTGTTTTCATCAGGGCTCAACATGCATGAAAAATCAGTGGAGCACTGATGATGTTATGGGGAAATATTAACATGTGTTTCACTCATTTACTGATTTGTATACTGTGTGTGTGTGTGTGTGTGTGTGTGTGTGTGTGTGTGTGTGTGTGTGTGTGTGTGTGTGTGTGTGTGTGTGTGTGTGTGTGTGTGTGTGTGTGTGTGTGTGTGTGTGTGTGTGTGTGTGTGTGTTTGTGTGTGTGTGTTTGTGTGTGTGTGTGTGTGTGTGTGTGTGTTTGTGTGTGTGTGTGTGTGTGTGTGTGTGTGTGTGTGTGTGTGTGTGTGTGTGTGTGTGTGTGTGTGTGTGTGTGTGTGTGTGTGTGTGTGTGTGTGTGTTCATGGTTTTCTCTGCCGGTGGGTACTTAAACCTGAATCCACACAGACTCATGGGGACTTGTGTCACCTAAATTAAGGTCCCCATGAGGAAACAAGAATATAAAATGAGTTTTTCGAAAAAGTAAAAATGCAGAAAGTTGTGTGTGATGGGTAGGCTTAGGGGTAGAGTGTGTCGGGTAGGTTTAGAGGTTGGGTAAGGGGAGAGAAGTTAGTACAGTATAAAAACCATTACATCTATAGAGAGTCCATTTCTATGACTGTCAAAGGATGTGTAAAGATTTGTATATTTCCACACTCTGGGGCCAATACAAGGTTATATACTTTATTTTTTTGCCACGGACTGGCCCATCGGTTTGTCTTCTGAAATGACAGACCAAAGCGAGAGAGACCTTTTTACATGTAAATGTATTCATTTTTAATAAATACTACTTATTACTAACATTAAATATTGCAGAATATAAATCACTTTTATAGAGGCTGTTTTTGTATTTTCTACTTGTATTTTCTACAAAACATTTTATTATAAATTCTAGTTAATGAATTAATAAATTTATTTATTTATTTGTTTGTTTGTTTGTTTGTTTGTTTATTTGTTTTAGAAACCCTAGGGTAATGAGGAGCATGGTTTTACCTGTGTCTACGATGATCTTATAGTTAAACCATGGTAAATTTCACTAGGGCAATTAAAGGATAATTTAACAAAACAGCTCTAAAGCCTGGATTCCACTAAGGGCAAAGCTTTTTTTCTCTTTAAATATGTTTTATGAACTTTTCAATAGTTATAATGAATCTTAATTTAAGTAAATTGTTAATTCAACAAGAGCCTCGTTGAAGATAGATATCAGTGTCTTAAATTAGTGTTAACTCTTAAAATGTTTAAAATGTCATAATTTACACACCCTAATGTCATCCCAAACCTGCAAGACTTGAAAAATAAAAGTATTTTTTGGTCCATACAACAGAAGTCAAGGGGAACCAAAATGGTCTGGTTGCCAACATTCTTCAAAATATCTTCTTTTGTGTTTCACAGAAGAGAGAAAATCATACAAGTTTGGAACGACATGAGGGTGAGTAAATGATGACAGCATTTAACCTCTTAATGGGTCCTGCACACTGTGTGAATTTTCAAAATCCTTTGCGAATGTCCCTTGTCAGACTGTACAAACATGATCCCCGATGTAAGCCATGTCACACTGTAAGATCTCAGTTGTCATTAATGTCAGACTGCACGATGGTGAAGGCGCGCTAAAAACGGACGCGCACAAGAAAACTTGTCCGGAGTTTTATATCATCAATGAATGACGCGCTCGGTAACAGTGAGCTGCATTACACGCGGGACTGAAATGCTGGCTATAAAAAAATCTCTAGCTTTTTTCGTTTTGGTCATAGTTTGTCTTGAAAAATGGAGATATTTGACTGTCGTCGTAGGAGAAGTCACACTGCAGGATTGTGTGCCAAATCTTCTGACATTGCCAGAATTTCGTCTGAGGTAAAATTTGATCGTAGTGCTCATTAATCGGCTGCCGGTGAACATGTCAAACTAACGACCAAAGACGTCAGATTTTAGCCTAGGATCTGAGGAATCTTTTAGGATTTGCTAAATTTGTCTCAGACGGCCAAATCGTGGCCAAAATCGCACAGTGTGCAACCGGCTTAAGATCTGGGACCATTTTGGGGATTTCCACCTGGATTTGGCCCACCCAAAATTGAAAAGCTTCCCATACCCACATTCAGTGGTCTCCAAATACACAATGTCAGTGTAATTTTACAGGAAACCCTTTGAGGTAGCATAAAACACTGCTAAGAGTGATGAACATTTAACTATATATTGTCTGAGCTGTAATAAACCCCCCCTTTTTTTTTAAAAAGTGTATAACTTTAACCCTGTGTGCTCTAGCACCCTGCAGAAAGTTTGGGCATTTTCCCCTAGATGGTCGGTGTCATGTTGTATGTAAGATTTATTAAAATCGATCTGAAGGGAGGAATTTTACATTTTATGTGAAATTTCCACCTACTCAGATCTAAAGTCTCCATATACTCATATACACGGGTATAACTGCAATATCCCAAAGTCACAAAAACATTTTTTTCCAGTATTTGCTGGAACAGCCAAAACTGGGTGCTAGAGTTATACACTTTAAAAAATGAATTTATAACCCCAAAAATGTAAAAGCGCCTATTGTGTTTGTTTGTTTATTATAGCACAGACAACATAGATTATAATATTTATCACTTTCAACAATGTTTATGTCATTTCAGGGTTTTCTGTAAAATGACACTGGGATATTGCATTTATACCACTGTATATAAGCCTGACGTGGTCATACTCAGTTCTAGTCAGAATATGAGTCTGATGCTCCATTGGGCTGTAATTATTGGGCGTGTTTCAATCGAACCAGGAAGGATCTCGATTGGACAGACCTACAACCAATCAGAACAACGAAGCGACGCATTTTGTTAGTTGACAAAATAATGTCAACAGAACTATCGAGTCCAGACCGAACTGCCCGAGTTGAAATTTTGTGGGTGGGGCTGAGTTCGTCTGGCATCCAGGCTAACTGTATATGGTATGGGGAGACTTTAGATTTGGGTAGGCCAAACCCAGGTGGAAATGATCCTAGAGTAATTTAGGGAGCGTTCACACTTATAGTTCGGTTAGTTTGGTTCGTTTGGTCCGGACCAAAAAACAAAAACAAAACATATAGTCCTGGTCCGCTTAGCGTTCACACTGGCATTTTTAACAGCGAACCTAAAGTTACCGAACCAAAGGCATAGGGAGACGGTCACAACCTGATTGGTCGGCTTATATGACGTAGAAGCTGCTTATCCAACATTCAAAACAGCGCTATGTGCTGATTAAACGCCATCATTTTATGCGTGTACATATGGTATTATTTTTACCAGCTGAGAACTCATGAAGAGCTCATAAAATGTTCAAAACATTCAAAACAGCAGCAGGATTTCATCCCTTGTGCAGAAAAGAGACGGGCCTCTCTTATGCAAAAGAGACGGCAGTTCTGTCGTCTGTACCTGCTAATAATGGGCAACGCAGGAACTTTGATGAGAAGAACCAGGTGTGCTTTTTGTGTGTTTCTTCTAACATTTTCAAAACATGCTCGTCTGACCAAATATTGATGAGGCACTTCCTCGTTGCTCCACGTTTGTCCTCGCTTGGAAGCGGACCGAGACCCATCTTTTTAGCGGTCTTGGTCCGCTTGTTTGGTGCACACCAGGGTTCGGATGGCAGCGTTCACATTAAAAAATTATAAAAAATGATGTTCAAATGAACCGCACTAACCGAGCAATCGCACCAGGGTTCGTTTTAATCGAACCAAAGATGACAAATAAAGTGTAAATAAGTCACTTTGTGTAAAACAAATGCCAAAGTTATGCATATCTCCAGAAAGTACACATTCTCAGCATATGAACACTTATTACAACTCAAAAAATATTGTTTTACTCTCAAGTGTATTTCTATGTGACAAAAGTGCATTATTAAATTAGTTAACTGCATTTGCAGTAAATTCAATAATATCCATCATTATTTGTCCCTGTCCTAGTTTTCTTTACTCCAATTTATGGCCCTAACCCCAGCAAAAACAATCACGGTGGAACTCATGGGTTTGTCCAGGGCCCCAGTCCAGCCTAATTCATAAATATTTTCTCTTTTCAAATTTCTACCAGTGTGTAAACACTTAGCATGATGATTATAGATAACTTCTGCAACCTTCTGTTGTTCTTTCAGACATAGAGAACAAAAGAAATGAGATAATGAATAAGAGAAGATCAATTTCTAAGCGAAATTCAACATGGAAGTCTACAGATCTCAAACAGATTTATGCATACTTTTGAAATGTCCTATAACAGATGCCATGCGCTGATTACATAATATCTGGTGTTTTATTTTAATATGAGAACAACAGAATCAATAGCCTGCCATTCCCAGCATCATTATAAACACCAAATGTTGTGCATTGCTGAGTAAATCATCACTCAAAATCAACACAAAAACTGGTTACAACCTTATAAACATTTTACAGTGCTGCTTAGTTGTTTTCTGGCACAGTATCGCACTAGCTACAAAACCCTAGTGTGGTCTGTTTTTTTTTTGTTTTTTTTTGTTTTTTTGTACAGCAAAGTCAAATCAAGAAAACTTAGGCTTGAAACAACAACGAGACCGTTGACGTGCCAGCTGAGGCCGGATATTGAAAAAGCAGCACAGTGCAATCCATAACTCTGTCCCTGAAATTACATTTCTTTCTGAGATAGAGAGCAGCTCACTGACTCAACACACAACGCAGCCCAGAAACATTGTGCACTGAGGCAGTGAGACGGTTGGGATTGCTTAATTCCCTTCAACGTTTCTTCACTAAGGGCAATTATGCAATGAAAGTTTCAAAAAGTGGCAGCAAATAGGACTTTAAGAGCCAAACACGTCCTGTTTTAAACACGCATTGAGACCTGCTGGAGGTCATGAGATTTGAAAGGAGTTTACAACGAACTGCAATATTTATTTTGGCACCGTTTGTTTTGGCATTTGAAAACGAGGTCTTAACAACTACTGTCATTGCATTACGTATATTTGCAATAAATGGATCCAAACTATGCAATGTTTTAAATTCAAAAGAAGGAAAAAATCATGCAAAGGTTAGGACCTAGAATCAGACGGCTTCCATCGGACCAGATGTCTTTTTTTCATATGGACTTGTTTAAGATGTTGGCTAAATTTAGTCTTTCTTCTCCAACAGTCTATTACATATAGCGGGGCCCAATGTCATCGCTTTGACAAGGGTTCGGAGGGAAATACTTCAATAACTCTCTTTATGACCCCCCAAATTCAGAGGTGAATGCAATTTCCTCAGGACCCTTTGTTTAAACTTGCCCCAGGAGAAAAAAAACACTGTTCCCCTAATATCCGCAGCACGTTTAGCCACACATTCTCACTCCCAACTCATCACATATTGTTGCTTGGTCAGGACCCCTTGGCGTCTCTTTGTAACCCACAGGGTACCCCATAGTGCCCTTTTTTGAAACGCAGTGTGTACTCCACTGATTTCAGTTGTTTGCCCAGTTTGTCAGATCAAGGTGCATTTAATTCCTTGCATTTGTAAAAGTGGACATGATTTTTACAAGGCTACTTTTATATTTTGGAGCAACTTACTCCAACTAGGGGTGTCACAATATTGACAATAATGATATTCGAAGCATGAAATATCGACAGGGTGTAATTATATACTGGTATTGAAGTGAAAATGCATGTTCCTTGTGTTATTTAGTATCCTTATGTTCGTTGGGTAAAAGAAAGAAAAAAACTAAATAAACAAAATAAAAATTAATTTGACTGATAACTCCCCCCCACACACACACACACAAGGTTTCTATAGATATCACGATATAAAAATATTGTGAATTATTTTTTTAATTATTTCATTTTTAATCTAATATCATTCATCACACAAAGCAATCATTGGACTCTGAACACTTGCAATATTTGTACTTTTTGAATAAATTGTGCATGCAGTCGCATCTGCCTGTTTATATCCTGTGTTTTATATCATATAACACACAAATTATTACGATTAGGGATAGGGTTGGGTTACGTGTTTTAACGTGTCTAAATTAGGGATGGCGAAAACTAAACATTCTCTTAACCGACCACCGAGCCTCATTAGCGGGTTGAAACTGGTTAACCGATTAGTTTAAAATATTCTGCGCTATTTGAAATAACAGCCGCACGCCATGCCTGCAATTTCGCAACTCTGTCGCATCTCTCTATGATCTCTCTGCCGCTCTCACACACACACACACACACTGTCCCGGTGTCACACGGAATGACGCTTCATACTGTCGTCTGCTCTGGCTCTAACCTCGAGTCTTTTATCCTGTTTACTTTTTGCAAACCTTGTGAGCGCGCAAACCCAAACGCTGTGACCTCGCGCCACATGTTTTTATTGGTTTATTAAGTACAAACAGGCGAGTTATGAAAAATTTAATGTGAGGGATTTGTTCACTTCACACAAAAAGATTTTGGAATGAGACGGCTAACTGTAGTAGCGTTTAGTCCACTATAATAGCCTAATTTAGAGATCACTTTTTTTTTTAACCGACAAACGACAACTTTGATCGGTTAACGTTGATACGGTCAACCATCGGTCAAACGGTCATCGGTTAACATCCCTAGTCTAAATAGCCTAAATAAAATAATAAAATGTGAATAAAATGATGCTGGCTGATTAAATTGAGAATCCCACTCCAACAAGTCAAAATGGCAAAAGCATAACACAATATATAGTTTCATCATGACGATAGCATTGCCATGCCTTGTTTCTCATTTACAACAGTAGAGTACCGCACACCGAAAAAGATGCTTGTGCGTTTAAAAGTTAAAAAAGAAAGAGTCCTGACCAGGGGTTGATATGTGATTTGAGAACGTGTTGCTTTTCAGCCAGTGGTATTTGGTTAATGAGTTATATCGCAAACTCCTCAACAAGGCTCAAGACTAAAAATCAATTCCAAATTCCTAATCCCATCCCAAAACGTAATTTATCCAAGTAAACGCTCCTATAACAAAGCTCTGTCATTGGCAGTCACATTTCTGGCACATCTTCAGAGAGATTCGTCTTTATCCAACGCCTGGATCGTCTAGCACTCAAGCACGATGAATTCTTCCATAAAAACCCACCCAGGCTTGGACGGATGAAGTGTGTGAACCATCAGGAGTCCTGCAGTGAAGGAGCTGGGATGCTTTCCCAAAGTCGAGGGGAGCGTGCATGTTTAAAATTTAGGAAAGGACTCGGTTTCCTGTTTTTTGGGCCGCACTATGCATGCAGCATAGCTTCTGTTGGTAGTTAACAAGTGAACAACAGTCAACAGAGGGAGGATATTAGCAAATAAATATGCAGATAAATATGCAGATTAGCCTCACAGAAATACGGCGGGTTGTTGATTGCGAAAACTGGGAAGATGAGTTGATAATTACCGCATCAGATCCTTCATTACATAAAAGAAGATGGAGAAACGAGCTGGATGCAGATCGGTGCTAAGCTTTGACAGTTTGTTAGACTTTTTAAGCAAGTAAACTCCACCTGCTTTTTATTTTCACGTTGCAAAAATGGAAGACGAATAGATTAGCCCCCCCCGCGCTCCCATCTCCCGAGGGTTAGATGGAATTCCAGCAGTCTTTGGCTCTCGGATATTTGTCATCCCTCATCTACCCTTTGATCCCAGTGCAAATCTTTGCCTTCCAAGCCTCTTTCTCTGCACTCCCTCCCATCATCCTTTTCTAATTAAGGCCAGGCTCTCACTGTAAACTCGCCCTGAGACCTTGAATTTCCTCGGTTCTGCAACCCCAAAAAACAATCAGGCAAGAGCAGCTTCTGCGTGGGCAAACTGAGAGGAATGAGCGAGATCAAATTTATTTAGCTTTTCTGATGGCGAATGCACACCATCAACCTCCATTGACTATATTATTGGTGAGAATCAATGTTCTGCACCATGCTGCCAGAATTAAATCATGCAGTGATGTCAGGAGAGATCAAATGTGGTGGCTTAATTTTAAAAACTGCAACGATAGTTTGAGTTTGCCACAGCAAAAAGGATGATTAATTAAAATGGTATTAAATTAATAAAGGGACAGATATACGTCATGTCGCTTTAATCCTTCATGTGTGTCTTTACAGTGGCCCAGTATTGCACAACACAATGAAATTTAAAAAGCAAGTAGGGCTTTGCAATATATCGAAATTATCGAAATATCGCAAATGTACATATCGCAATATGCATATCGCAATGGCTCGCAATATCTGAATGATTTTAATAGGCTACTTCCACAATGTGAAAAGTGCACGTTTTAGGTCACACATTGCGCAGAGAACAGGCTGGGCACATTACTGTTACTTATGTGACTTGCTTGACGTTAAAAAGAGTTATTAAACACAATAATTTGCAAAAAACAGTAACTTGCAGTCTCGCGCTGTTTGACACACACCCACAGAAACGTGAACAATGTGTGACACAAATGTTTGCTAACACACAGCTGGTCACTTTCAGAAGTTGTAGCGATGCTTTCTTTTCCCAGAAAGAATGTGAAACACAAATGGTTTCATTCTCAGTTTTTAAATAATTTTTTTAATAAAATTTAAATAGATTTTACAAACTAATTGCAATATCGGATCGCATATCGAATATCGCATTAACAAGATATCGCATATCGCATTTTTCTTCGATATCACTCAGCCCTAAAAGCAAGCAAGTATTGTGTTGTGTCTTGTTTCCGTTGTGTTGTGGCTTGTAGGGGTGTCAACAATAATCGATTCGGCGATGCATCGCGATGCGGGGCATGAACGATTCAGCATCGATGCGACAAAGTGCCATAATCGATTATGTCACTGTTTATTTTCTGGCGGACGATAAAGTTGTGAAGTTTCAAATACTTCCGGTTCCGAGAGAATAACAACAACAACAAGGAAGATGGCTGAGGCGGAGGGAGATGACCGCGATAGACGGGTTATTAAAAACGCGCTAACGACCCGAGGTGTGTAGGATTGTACGTATATTTTTTTTTGCACAATAATCAATGAATCTATAATGACGAAAAACGCCGCAATTCACCTTTATTCCACAAGGTGGCAATGTCTGATAAGCAATGATGAAGTGACGTTTCACTCATAGTTACCTCTGACAGAAAACGAAACAATAATCTGCAAAACTTGAAATGGGTTAGTGATTTACCGCAGAAAGCAAGTACTAAACACAATCATATGTTAGTGTCACTGTCTCTTGATGATGGATGTGGTCAAGAAGCTGTCAGTGATCAAAATATTGATTTTGAAGACATTGAAAATGAGTTTGGAGAATATGCTGGAGATCGCGAATATGAGGCAGATGCTGGTAAACTGGTAAACGAGCTCTGACGAGATCATATGATGATGGTATTAAACATCTGCTCAAACTGAATCCTTCCAAGCTCCAAAAGGGAACGAAATAGGTTTTATTTTATTCTTCTGTAGCTGTTACTCTAACATCAGGAGTTGTATATATTATCACGACAGGTAGAGGTCTATCCATGTTAAATATAGATCTGGGTCGCTAACGACCTGAATATGTAAGAATGTTTGGTGAAACAGTCATGCATTTAAGGGCTAATTGCATTTTATTTAATTACATTTTATTTTATTTAATAACTTTTATGTCAAAGATACAGGAGACACATAGCAGCCAATACAATCTGTTGTTTAATATCTGCTTGTATTGCCTCATGACTGATGAAAAATTTGCTTTGTGTGCAGTAGAATTTTGATGCATCACAATGCATCGTAGAATCGAATCGAATCGAATCGTTACCTGGTGAATCGTAATCGAATCGAATCGTGAAGGAAGTGCCAATGCACACCCCTAGTGGCGTGATCTTTGAATATTGTAATTCAATTTTTATTTTGGATGGGTTGCACCAACAAGGATTAAATTAAACTCAGTTTAGAGCTAATCTCATGGGTGTCAGAACCATTGTGTTCTGACACCACCCACAAGACCCACCCACAAGACAAGACAAGACCCACCCACTTTTTAAGACCAATGATATTGGACCCACTCACTTTTATTGTCTCTAATTCAGCACGTCTGTTTACCCCTAACCGAGAAACACTTATTATTAAACATGTTAAACGCTTTATTTCCCCTTTTCTAATATTTTCAAATTTTTTATTGAAAATAAATGCCTTTCCGATCTGATATGTGATGGGAAAAGGGAGTAGAGCGAGTGTGGCAAAAGGTGGATTCGAACCTCTGATCGATTTGTGTCAAAACTTGATGCCATGCGTCTTACCCCTACTCTATAGCCACGGTAAATAACTCAGTGATTTCCGTAATTTTGTCTGGCCCAGTCAATCGTTTAGTAAACGGCACTTTTTCTCTCTGGACACTGAACATAATAAACATGCACTTGTTCATTATCATTATCTGTGAAACTGTTGATTTCTGTCAGTTAAATGAATATAGTCTTTTTATTAGACTATTGTTATTGACTGGTATGAGGTATTTTATTGGTATAGGCAAGGGACATGACCTCAAACAAACCATAATCCAGAAAATCACATCTACGAAATAAAAAAAATTCTGGAGGAGAACACCCAGACCCCCCACAAAAAAATGACCAAACCTATATTTTTCACCAGCCGCTATTGGGACCCACCCACTTTTTATTTGCTTCCGACGCCCATGGCTAATCTTGTTGATCTAGGCTTTATTTTAAATCGAGTTGTGTTGCAACACTTTATTTTAAACCCAGATTAACAAATCGGGCATTGGAATTTAACCTGCGATTAAAACCTCCATTTACAATAATAATTTTCGCCGCCGTGGTGGATTCGCCATTTAAAGCAACAATACTAATATTGCATTTCCTTCTTTATTGACCATCACAAACTCACTCTCTGACATAAGTAGCTCTTGCTGATAAAGGAACTAAACTTTAAAATTTTAGCTTGTAAAGAGCAACATAAAGAGACCGGCACTAATCAAGCCGGCAATGAAAACATGGCAACAGCGTGTGCAGATTTCATAAGCCTGGAAATATATTTATAGTATCAATTTATCAATTAATGAAGTATATTGTGGCAGTGTAACTTATGAAAATTAACTGTCATAATTGGCAGAGTGTCTATCTCCGCTCTTGACAGCGCCCCCCATCCCGTTTGATCGAGTAAAGCGGGTATGAGAAACGAGATGCGCGGGCATATATACTCCTCTTTTCTTTTCTTTGTCCGACATCGAGATGAGTGACGGATCTGCTTCCTGGGCACCATTACTTCCACCGAAGAAAGTCAAAAACTCGAGTTTGACACGCGATCATATATATATATATATATGAAAAAACTAGGCTACACTACACATTCGTAAATTAACCGTTCTCTCATAAAGGCCGCGATCGAAACACAGAACATCACACAAATATATAAAAGAACATTTTGATAAATAAACCTAAAAAAAATACCTGCCTAGAGAGGAAAAGCACTTTGAGTGCGTTTATATGCTCGTTCTTAAGCCGATTGTGCCTAAAGGGGGTCGCACACCGGACTGAAGCTCAGCGCCGTGTCTCAGGATCTCACACCAGGCAAACGTGAACATTATAAACGTGCAAGCTCAATTTTAAATCGACTTCTGACAGAAGAGCTGCGTGATGAGTGTATCTTGTAGTACAGGGTGAAATTAGTACATTCACGATTTGAGTTATACATTTACGATATACATTTAATCGCCGCGGACAGGCGTTGAATGCCGCCGTCGGTGTATATGTGTTCGAATTTTAAAGGCTCGGCGTGTCCAGTGCGAAGCTCAGTGCCCTTAAAGGGGCGATCGCTCAGTGCTGCGACACGTCTTTATAACACTAATATTGAGCACCCCCATATTGCCAAAATCGTAAGAACCTCGTTTCATAACACCGCCGAAGATTCGACCATGAGATCAGTGGTCGAATCCGGTCCTGCATATCGATGCATCGAATCTTTGACTATTAGGGGTTACCCCTAATATATATATATATACCTCATTAGTGCCTGCGCGGATCTGTCGAATAAGGCATCTATGTAAATATATCTATGATCGCGCCTGCTACAGTTGGCTCAGGCAGGAAGGCAGAGACAGGAACAGACGTTACTCAAATTAAGTTTACCAATGAAGGTTTCAGAAATTACAAGCAGAACCTCTAGACATTACAGATAAACTCAAATAAAGGTAACTGTAGTATAACAGAGACCAGACAACGAGTGAATGAACAAGGGGAACTTAAATACCAACACAGATGACTCAAATGGAGGAAGGGTGCAGGCGATACAGGTGATGATAAATAACTAGACACAGCTGAACAGAACTAGACTAACGAGGGGAAACCAAGGAAACAGACAAGTGGCGGGAAACTAGACATTGATGGAAGTAATGGCGCTGGGAATACTAGATTGGATTTGTCTGATATGAGGTCAAAAATAACACAAATACTGTTGTGTTTCTCGCAGAAACCGATAGTTTGGTGTCTTAAGACATCAATGTGTCTCCACGAGCCGTAGGGTTTAATATCAATTCGTATGTCTGTGTGTTTTTCACTCTCAAAGATTACACCCCATTGACATGCATTATACGAGCAACAGCTGAGTTAAAAATCTTCATTTGTGTTCTCC
The DNA here is from genome assembly GCF_024679245.1 of Pseudorasbora parva. NCBI lineage: Eukaryota > Metazoa > Chordata > Actinopteri > Cypriniformes > Gobionidae > Pseudorasbora > Pseudorasbora parva. The sequence goes on from NC_090178.1 coordinate 3,919,660, forward strand.
TGAAGAAACAAACACACCTACATCTGGGACGCCCTGGGGGTCAGCAGATAAACATCACACGCTCATTTTTGGGAGATCTATCCCTTTAAACTCCACTTTCAATTTTGCATTCTGTTTGCTACCTCAACTCAAATAAAACATTTTTAAAATATTTGGAACAAGAAAACAAAGTCAAATGTATTCGTGTATGAAGTAATCCATATAGAAGGAAAATAAACAGAACTTTTGTTCAGACTAAATTTTTTAGCAGTCGATGTTGCCATGCTGAGGCTTATACCACAAAATGTATTATGCAAATTTTTAATATCATGCACAAATATTGCGCAAATAAGATGAAGCCTTAAGCCATCGCAAATAATGAATGTTGATTAATAATTGATTGGCTTGCGTTCCCATTTCTGTGAGCAAAAATCCAGTCAGAGAACATTTTTGTCTTCTAAAATCAACACATGCCTGTGCACTGTGCTCTTGTGTGACTCTGTGTGCAAAGCATGCATTATGCAAAGTCTCCATGACTACAGATGACAGGCATCATGAAAAAGTAGATTTCTTTCTTAGAAATTTCTTAGAGCAAAAATGCTCAAACATACACCATAAAACCATTGAGGCAAGCAAAAACATGCAAGCATGGACAGAAAAAAAATGCATTGCTAAACCAGCCTTTATGTCGATGTTTGAGGAGCTAACTTTCCCCCGAAGCACCAACAGGGCGACCTTTAAAGTGAGTCGAGTTGCTGTGAGCACTATATCATAGCTGGACCTGTCCTGAGTGTTAAAGATCCAGTAAAACAAAGTGCCATGACCTGGGTTCCCCTCTATTGTGTGTTATCTCTCGGCCTTGTCATCTCATTCCATTCTCATTCCACACCGCTGCACACGACCTTCCCAGAACAATGGAGACCGTGAGCTAAAGGTTTCCCATCCCGTACGCAGGGTTGATGGACGCTTCCTCGCCCAACGCAGAGCTATAGGACACCGATACCGCGCTCCGGCTCATCTAAAAGCCTCGCGGCAAGTGGCGGAGAAATTTAAAACCGGCCAATTAAATAAAACATCTGATGACATGCCAAGCCATGAGTCTGCTGAGGAATATGGTCAACGCCTTCTGGTCGAGGTTATTAAATGACCCAAAAATGAAATTTATGTAATTAATGACTCTAATGTTGTTTGACACCCATAAGACCTCCGTTCATCTTCAAACACAGTTTAAGGTATTTTATATTTAGTCCGAGAGCGTATGCAAGTGTATGCACACTATACTGTCCATGTCCAGAAAGGGAATAAAAACATCATCACAGTAGTCCATATGAGACATCAGTGGGTTAATTAGAGTCTCTTGAAGCATCCAAAATACATTTGGGTCCAAAAATAACAAAAACTACGACTTTATTCAGCATTATCTTCTCTTCCGCGTTTGTTTTCAAACCTCAGATAAAGTTTCAAAAGGTTATGAATCAGAGTATTGACTTATGATTTGGATCGCGTGTCAAACTGCTGAAATCACGTGACATTGGCGATCCGAATCATGAATCAATCCGCTGAGTCATAACCGTTTGAATCTTTATTTTGAGGATTGAAAACAAATCCAAAAGAGAAGACAATGCTGAATAAAGTCGTAGTTTTGGTTATTTTTAGACCAAATGTATTTTCGAACAAACCCTTTAAGATATATATGTAGGTTATTCATGCTGTGCACTCCCCATAATCTATGTCTTAATATATTGGATAACATATTAAACCCACAATTTTTAAAGATGGGACATTAGTAACTTTTAAGCGTATTTCTAAAGTTCAGAGCGTTCCTCAGAACAGGAATGACCCCTCTGGATGAGTAAAAGCAGCACATCTCATATCTAAGTGTTGAATATGACAATCAAAGGCATAAAGATAATGCGGTCCATATAATATTTATACGATTATATGAGTCTACCACAGGCACCAGGCACGGAGAGGAGCAATTACTCTGTCATCCTGGTGCTCTCAACCCTCCTGAAGGGATCACATTAATCTCATAAAGGACTCCAGAGCGGGGCTGGAAAGAAGACTCATTTGTCTAAAGATCTCCCTGAGATTTTCTGTCATATAGAGATAACGCCACCCCGAGTTGTTCGCATGAGAAGCTTTCTATTCTCTTTTTTTGTACATAGTGATGAAATTTGGACACTGCCGTTACTGTGTTCAAGAAACATACAGGCATCAATATAGTAAAACAACCAATTACATCCATGATTTGATGTAGTTCAGAGGTCCCCAAAAAAGGAAATTCAACATTAATAAAATGCACGTGTTTAACCTAAATATCATGGATTTTATCCTATGTCAAAACTGAGTATTTATACAGGCATATGCAGATGTTAAAATGTTCTTATGTGTATGCCAACTAAAGAACGTGTACGAAATTCAGTTAGATAAATAGATCAATACCTTTTATTTCTAAATTATGATAATTTTTGATGTAAAAATCATACTAATATTATAAGTGCACCACAGGAAACATTTCAAAACAATAAAACAATGCCATTCATGACCCCTTTAGTATAATTATAAGCACAAATAAGCAATATAATAATAATGCTTTTTAATAATCACATCATTGTGATTATTTGTTTATATGAATGAAAATTCAGATAATTTGTTTATATGAATGATTTCCTGAAAATAATACTAAAGGCAGCAGCTATTTACACTAAGTGGAAAGAAATCACACAAAAAGTGATGATTTATGTGATTCAAATCCGAAAGATCCTTTTGAATTGCGGTGCAAACCCATCGCGTGTTATATCAACGCCTGTGATATCACACCTCTCCGATGTGATGTGTGATGGGAATCGGAAGTCATTCGTTTTCAATGGGAACCGGCAGCAAGCTCCAACGCAGCACGTCTTGGACTATTTGAGCATCGAGGAGTAGGGATGTGCGGTATACCCGTACTGGAAAAATACCGGAATATATTTTATTTAAAACGGTACGATATCATGATTTGGCACATTTCGGTATATGCTGCTTTTCTGAAGTTCACCGGTAGATGGCAGCGCGCTACCCAAACTGACCCGAAACAACCGGCAAATGTGACAACAACATAGACGAACAAAATGGATAAAGCAGTTGAATCTCACTCAAGATGCCCAAAACTAATTAATAAAGAGAGGAGTAGAAGTGAAATTTGTAATTACTTTGCTTATAAAACTGATGAAGAACCATCAAACCCAGCCAAGAAGCATCTGTCACTATCCTGACTTTAAGACTTCTGAAGAGATCGACAGGTCAGTGATCATTCAAACCATCTCATTTAGACATTTATTTTCTTTTAACACTGATCAACGCACACACATAGCCTAACAAAAGATCGAATATCACAAAATCTCCACCTTTCGTTTCAACCAATGACAATTAAATCTCATAATATTTGCATGCGTACTATTGCACTATTTACATTCGCGTTAGACACAACTGCCTGTGTTTATGTGAATACTCACTAAAGACGGACATTTTTACATAATTCTGTGTATTTGACTGTTTGAGGAAACTTAATGTGTAATGTGCAAGCTCTAAGTTACAGGTGTGTGTGTGTGTGTGTGTCGTTGTTAGGAGCTCATATCTCCTGTAACTGTTATTACGAAATGCTATAAAATCGATTGCATGTCCAAATAATTTCCGTTATCCATCCCGAGACGAGCGTGAAATGTTGAATCTGATTATGCTTTAGTGTAGTGCGATGTCTTTCGTGCGATGTCGCGATTTGATGTGATAAGCTTTTCTGATTAATTTACTAATAAACATTTGTGGTAATTTCCCACCTTATAAACTTGCATAATTGTACTCATTCGCGTGCAATATACCCGTGCTAATATCAGACCGCGTGGTATCGATTTAATATCGGTACTTCGGTATTAGTTTGTGGTACCGTGCCGAAGCCAAAATTGTGGTATCGAGCCATCCCTATCGAAGGAGAGTTAAAAACGGGTCAACTTTATGGTAATGAGCTATGATGCGGTTTGGTGGCAACCAGGCGGCAAACAATCAGAAGGAAGAACTTCTCCGTTTGAGATGATACCAGAGAGCGCCGAGCACTTTGGTTCCGACCAAAGTTTCCAAGACAACCCACAACAACGCTTTCAAATAACCCAACCCGCAACTCGGACCGCAAAAAAAAGAAGAAAATATATTACCCGACAGCTTCCTGACCCGCGTTTCTGAAAAGTAGTAAATGCTCCCTGGCATAATATCAATTAATCCAGCCTGTGGAGGATAAAATGTTTCAGGCCCTGACGTGCGCTCAGAGGTGCGGCGGCGAAAGCAGCAGTTCTTGAGGCGGCCCAACATTGTCCATTTTAGCTGTCTAGATGGTATTATTGATGAACGCGATGTTTATGTTCATATTATTGATGAACGCGATGTTTATGTTCATATTATTGATTGACGCTATGTTTATGTTCATATTATTGATGAACGTGGGTGGCAGTGGCTCAGTGGTTCATGTAGATTGTCTACAAACCGGAAGGTTGGTGGTTCGACCCCCGGTTCCACCTGACCAAATGTCGAGGTGTCCATGAGCAAGCCACCTAACCCCAAACTGCTCCCGATGGGCTGACAATGCCGTCGGTGTATGAATGAGTGTATGGATGGGTGAATGTGAGGCAATATGTTGGCCATAGGATGGCCGCTTAAGCGCTTTGGATGGCCATAGGGTCTGTTGAAAGCGCTATATAAATGCAGTCCATTTACCATTTTTAACGTGATGTTTATGTTCATATTATTGATGAGCGCGATGTTTATGTTCATATTATTGTTTGTTTCGAACCTGCTTGGAGAATTCATCAGCAGGTCGACTGAGAGAGAGCCCACTTTTGGAAAAGTGTGAAAGGCCTTAGGAACGCAAAGTCGCGAACTGTTGAATGCTGTAGCCTATGATATAGCCAAGTGTTATGTAATAAAGGCTTGATTTATTCATTTATTTCATTTAGTTTTCTAAACATTTTACATTCTTAACATTCGTTTTCTTATCCAGTCTAATCGAAGTGTGCGTCTCTCCCCCGACTTTCCCAACAAAAATCCCAGCCTAGAATGTATACGCCAAAATGATTTTTATGCACTTTTGCGTGCATATGATACGCACTTTTTGGCGTATTATACGCACAAACCACCCATCCCTCCACCCCCATCCTACCCAAGAGCGTGTCATATGCACGCCATAAAGTGCGTATGCACGTGAAAAACTGAGTAGCAAATGCACGCCAAAACTAATTTTGGTGTATACATTCGCGAGATTGCACACTCATACTATTGATACGCATTACCACGTGATCGTATTGGACATTACTGAGCTATATGCGTTTAAAAGTATAGCCTATTAAAACGGTACAATGGCATTGCTTATTGACCGCGACCCGAATATTATTAAAAATATTTTTGGCACCCACTCATCACAGGCACCCACTCATTTTGGATTAACTGGCTCATCATTGGTTTCCAAACAAATGAGAGGAGAGGTTGATCATTGCTGTGGCGGGTTTGATAAGAAGGCGCGCAACACCATTTATAAGAAATATTTTTGCTCTAGACCGCTTGTTTTTCAGCGGGAGTGCAGTTCATTTGCTCAAAACAGCAACAATTTGACTAAACTTCAACCAGGACAGGACACAAATTAATGTTAATTAAAGACCACGCCTCCTAGAAACTGCATGTTGAAATTAGACTAGCACTCAACCACGAACGCAAAAGCCACACCACACATTTGGCTTTTAATTGGATTATTTCATTAGCAAACATGTAACTATAATTGTTGATATCTTTCAATCGATCTGTTTTTGTTTTTTACTTTCACATTTAAATGATTTCATGAGGTTAACTACGCTTATTCCCTACTTGTGGTCAGTCGGCACAAATGCCGATCAACATGATTGTTTGCTTTGGCCATTTTAAAGTACTCATGAAATCTATATTGACTCTATTTACTTTGTTAGCACATATTAAAGGTCTTAGGGTGAACAATGAATCCGTGCATTCGCTCTACGTCAGCGCGCCCACAAATCTATACTAACCAGGCATTGTTAGGAGGATCTAGTGCAAATAAGGGTGCTTTCACACCTGCCTCATTTAGTTTGGTTGAATCGTACTAGAGTTCGTTTCTCTCTTTGGTGCGGTTCGTTTGGTCAGGTCTGAAAGCGGCAATCGCACTCGGGTGCGCACCAAAAGCGGACCAAACAAGCGTACCGAGACCTCCTTGAAGAGCTGGTCTCGGTACGATTTCAAACGAACTCTGGAGCGGTTTGTTTGTGGTGAGAATGTGATCCGACCTCGAACCAACTGCAAAAGTACGGATCATTTTTGGACTGAACCAGCTGCCGTAGTTAGCTGTGCTGACATTGTGTGCATGATATTATTACCTGATAGATCGTTGGCAATATTTTCGGAAGATGAGCATGTCAAGAGTTAATAATTAATGCACGCCTCCGTTTGAAGTGACGAGCGATGCGCGCTCGCCGTCTGCAGTGCATTAGAGTGTTGTTTTCACGTTGATCCGCGCTTCATTATAGAAAGGTATTTGCATACTGTGGTAAATACACACAGTGTAGTAGATTATGGCCAGGGACAAAACCAGCCCGCGCAGTCGTCTCTCCATATTTATATCACATATATATATTATAGTTTGCTGGCTTTGCCTCTTCTGTTGGAATTTTCCCACACCAAAAATTCTGACCAATCGAAAAGCAGTTCAGGAAATACGCCATGGCCAATGAGTGATGTGGATGTTGTCACGTGCTTGCGTTTTGGTTCGTTTCAACTGGTTCGGACCAAAGCAATCAGTGTGGTGTAAGAAAGGAACCAAAAAAGCTGAAAAATGCAACTATGTATAATTGTTTGCCCTTGGTTCGGACCAAATGAACCGAACTAGAGATGTGAAAGCACCCTAACACTTGCCAACAAGGTGCGCTATTTCCTCTTGGTGTAAAAAGACACTCAGAATAATACATGCCTAGTACGCACATTATAAAAGTATGCTGGGATTTCCTCAAACATTGATGAGTGCTGCGCTTGAATTTAATATGACCTGTGATTTATAAAGAGAGATGAATTTAGGAACATTTTCAGAGCATGTGGATGTTTTATAAATGCTCAAAGGAACATTTCGGAAACTTGTGTGCACTTACATTTAGGATCATTATATCGTCTTTATAAATGATACCCCAGAAATTGACCTGTAAGGGAATTGAAAAGCAACAAATCAAAGCCAATCAGAACATATTCGATGTTTAATGTGGAGCTGTTTTGGACCAATGAGATTTCATTGTGGGCAGGGCTAGAAACTGAGCGACTTACAAACTTGTCCCAGATGGTTAGAACAAAAACTCACATTAGCACTGGAGAGATTCAATTTACACTAGTCACCATATATCAGATCACACCTGGTTAGACAGCATGTAAAACATGAGCAGAACGTATTGCGGCGGCCACAAACCTCTCTGAAAACACAGCAAGAGTCTACTGGGAAAGCTCAAAGCCCACAGTCATCTTAACTAACCACAACAGCTGAGCCTGACAGCGTCCGCATATAACTTACATGAGTGGAATCAGTCAAGTTTCATAAGCCATGTGTAAAACTACCTGACATTAATATATACATTAAGAACAAGCTGGAGGAGCTGTAGAACAAACACAGCCCAGATGTTTATCATCTCCATTTGCGTGAGAACATTTAAACGCTCCATTGCTCATTTTTCCATTTCAAAACAATGAGCACATGTTCCTCTGGTATGATGTCTGCCATCCCATTAAAAAATGTTTGCAGAGTCAGTGTTGGGGAAGCTACTTGAGGCTTTTTGAGCCGGTCAAGCTTCAAGCAAGTGATATTTTGAAGTTAATTTGTGTTAATGCGTTAACTATTAATAGACAGCCCTAATAACGGCACAATGTTATGCAGTGTTTAAAGGATTCTCAAACAAGAAAAAATGTAGGGCGGGGCTTGACTTTGTCTGTGGGGAACTGATTGGACAGTTGTGGCTTGCTATTGGTGGATCTCATGTGATTGACAGGTTTGCTCTGCCCTTGGAAGAGAAGAGTCGGATTTGATGAGTCGTTGGGCGGGGCTACTGGATTAGATGAGTCGGTGGGCGGGGCTACTGGATTAGATGGGTCGGTGGGCGGGGCTACTGGATTTGATGAGTCGTTGGGCGGGGCTACTGGATTAGATGAGTCGGTGGGCGGGGCTTCTGGATTAGATGGGTCGGTGGGCGGGGCTACTGGATTTGATGAGTCGTTGGGCAGGGCTACTGGATTAGATGAGTCGGTGGGCGGGGCTACTGGATTAGATGAGTTGTTGGGCGGGGCTACTGGATTAGATGAGTCGGTGGGCGGGGCTTCTGGATTTGATGAGTCGGTGGGCGGGGCTACTGGATTAGATGAGTCGGTGGGCGGGGCTACTGGATTAGATGAGTCGTTGGGCGGGGCTACTGGATTAGATGAGTCGTTGGGCGGGGCTACTGGATTAGATGAGTCGTTGAGCCGGGCTACTGGATTAGATGAGTCGTTGGGCGGGGCTACTGGATTAGATGAGTCGTTGGGCGGGGCTACTGGATTAGATGAGTCGTTGGGCGGGGCCTGGTGTCTATAAAAGCTTTTCTTTGACTAATAAGAAAGTTTTGAGCTCTGAAATTTAGAGGATAATCTTATATTACCATGACCTTTATATCAAAAGCTCAAGGGAAAGTTGATTTCTCACTTCATCACCCCTTTAAGTTATAAAAATAAGAAGAATTAAGAAGAATTTAATTTTTTAAGAATGTTTCGTGAATCCGGCCCCAGTTCCCTTTCGATCTTGAACGAACAATAAAACTGAATTATGCCAAAATGCCGTTTTGTGGAGTATCCTCATAAGAGCGTCTTAAATGAGTTAAATAATGTTTTAAATGAACTTGAAGAGTTGTGAGGAAATGAGATGCGCGTGACAGCGGCAGATCTTAAAGTGACAGCAGCCACTAATGATGTCTGTCATTAATGTTCATCACACAGCAGAGGAAACACCAGCTTTAATACGGATTCATCTTTATTTCATTTATTATTCATGCAGTGCAGACTGTTTGATAACTTTATTCAATTTCTGCGTTAGGAAAGCCAGAGGAAAATATGACATTATAATGGGTTTATGTGAAGATTGTTTTAAGGTTTTTTTTGTTTGTTTTTAAGCCTAAAAAATGTTGAAATTGATATAGCTTTCAATTACACTGTAATGTTGAATGTCTATCATTAATGTTCAGTTTCAGTATTAGTGTCAGTGACACTGGCCTTCAGTTACAGTTTTTCTCAGTTGCTTTGGTACATTTCTCGAATCAAACTCACAATTTGCAACACAGTAAGTGCATTTCTCAAAACAATTTGTACAAATAGCAAAACACCATGGATAACCTGCAAAAGCCGCTCTCTTTCTCAAAATCCTTAGTTCATCTCTCAAAAGTAAATATCTGTGTCAGTGAACATGTCAGTGCCATCAGAATGACAAGTCCTTGTGTCCTTGTGTACGGATAAGACAGTCAAATTGTTTAGTCATGTTGTCAATATAACAGTTTACTCTGGAGGGATGTTCAGATGGAAACTACGGCTAAAGTTTTGATGACAATTATTGTCAATTGTAAGTTACATCTTAGTGTATGTTTGAGTGTAATTGAATGGAAAAGATTCAAATTTACACTCTTACTGTTTGTACTGTATTTTATTGACAGAACATGTCATTGAGATACAGAAATGAAAAGACAGCACTGAATAGCACACAAAAAAAAGCCTAAAGAAGAAATGTTAACATTTAAAACTGTAAAAACTGTACATGCGGTGCTGTAGAAATATATATATATATATATATATCTGCTAGTTGATGTTTCATGAGAAGCACCTTCGTTAGAGAAAGTCAAGATTCACCTGGGAGTAATTTACCAATTCAGGACAGATTTAGAAAAAAATCTAATGGAAATATAGAAAGTATAGAAATATACTTGGCATATTACGCTAACTTGTTCAACCATTTTGCATGTAAAGACTTATGCTATGAGCTTGTGCCTTAATGTTGTGGGGGGTGAGACTATTCAACAGAGACCCAATATAAAACATTTAGATCAATATGACAAAAGCAACTGATAATGTAGGAAACAACAGAGAATTGGACATAATCATTGGCATGGATGTACCAAAGCATTTGCAACTTGTTCAAAGAAATGAGAAACTGCTTTTTTGATGTGCACAAGTGACACAATGATGTGAGAATTGAACAGGTAACTTTGAGAATTTCAATTCTGATCTGAGAAATGTACCAAAGCGACTGAGAAAAACTGTAAAAAGTAAATACAACTAATATTTAAACTAGATAAAAAAGTTAGTCGAGACAAACTTTAAGTTGGCTCGGGAGAGAGCTGATCAGATAGTCTGAAAAAGTTTTAAAAGCTTAAAGTTTGAAGATTTTTAGTTTAAAGTAGTTTGAAGGTTAAAGTTTGACGTATTTGAAGTCAGTACAGTCGATGGATGGATGGATGGATGGATGGATGGATGGATGGATGGATGGATGGATGGATGGATGGATGGATGGATGGATGGATGGATGGATGGATGGATGGATGGATGGATGGATAGATTTTATGATGGATGGATGGATGGATGGATGGATGGATGGATGGATGGATGGAGTGATGGATGGATGGATGGATAAATAGATAGATTTTATGATGGATGGATGGATGGATGGATGGATGGATAAATAGATAGATTTTATGATGGATGGATGGATGGATGGATGGATGGATAAAAGATAGATTTTATGATGGATGGATGGATGGATGGATGGATGGATGGATAAATAGATAGATTTTATGATGGATGGATGGATGGATGGATGGATGGATGGATGGATAAATAGATAGATTTTATGATGGATGGATGGATGGATAAATAGATAGATTTTATGATGGATGGATGGATGGATGGATGGATGGATGGATGGATGGATGGATAAATAGATAGATTTTATGATGGATGGATGGATGGATGGATGGATGGATGGATGGATGGATAAATAGATAGATTTTATGATGGATGGATGGATGGATGGATGGATGGATGGATGGATGGATGGATGGATGGATGGATGGATAAATAGATAGATTTTATGATGGATGGATGGATGGATGGATGGATGGATGGATGGATGGATGATAGATAGATAGATAGATAGATAGATAGATAGATAGATAGATAGATAGATAGATAGATAGATAGATAGATAGATAGATAGATAGATAGATAGATAGATAGATAGATAGATAGATAGATAGATAGAATAGTCTTGGCTCATTTGAACATTCCATCAATAAAAGTCAATGGGATTTTTCCACGTTTTGAGAGTCATTTCAGGAAAACCGTGAGTCATATCAAGTTAGAAAAGATATAGCACTCGAGTCAGAACAGCCTGAAGGTCTGAGCCGAGTTTGGAGTATGTGGAGTTAAAGCTCTAGGAGGAGATACAGTCAGAAATTTAGAGTAAGAATTATTATTTCAGTAAATTGGATCTCCCAAGCCAACTTAAATATATACTGTCTTTAAGTTGGAGTGGAACTGTGAAATGATTACACTATAAAAATATTAAAAGTTTTGTTGTTTTTTATCAATTGACAGCCCTAATTATATTATATCAGTTATGTTCACAATGCATAAGAGTGTGTTTGATTATTACATTGCTACATTTTTTTTTTAAATGAGCTTGTAACTAGAAAATATACTATGTTTAAAAAAAAACTAGGAACTGAAAATGTAGATACTCCCCCATACTGTGCAGAACAGCTTATTTCCTGCTGCTCTTACCACGTCATATATTTTGCAGCTTATAATGTGGTATCTGCCTCCTTTGCACAAATTCTTCCCAATGCAGCACTTCGCTGGCGACGGCAGATGAATGGAGGGACCTTTTGACTTGACGCAAGCTGTATTTAAAACACACGCTCGGAGAACAGAACGCACACCGCGGGTAATGACAAGCGCTCGACAATTCATCACACAAACCTGTCAATGCAGCAAGGACGCTTATGAAATGTATCAACCTATAAACAATGTGCGTGTGTGTGTATGTGTGTGTGTGCATTATTAAGAACAAGAACATACTGAGTGAATATGCAAGGAAGAGGGTGTAGTGTGTACCGTCGTGAGGGTGTTTAGCAGGGAAGGTATCAATCACAGAAGCTAAAGGTGTGTTCAACCATATGGGAGCCATCTGGGACTGAAGGCCGACCATCATCACCGGTCACAAGGACACACTAAAGGAGACGAGCAGAGAGAAGTGTTATTAAGAACTGTAAAGTCTACACACAAAAAATACTTGTTGAATTTACTTTAAAAAGTATGTGCACACGACTATATTGAGCATTTTTTTAGTTATTTGAGTTATATGAACAAAAGCTGACAACATTTCTTTGAGTAAATACACACTATTTGAATTTGTCACTGTTACATATTTATGTGCCGTTTACTTAATAATGTTATGTTAAATTTATAAAAGTTCATTATGTAAGGTGAACACATTTATCAATTTAATTTACCTTTAAAACTTTTAAATAAGAACAATTTTAGAAATGAAATGCAAAAATAACATTGGACAAAATCAAATTTAATTGAGAGCAGGAATCCCATACAATTAGTTTGTGTATAAGTGTCACCCACATCCTAAACTCCGGCACTCTCCTGCATAATGATAACCACAAAATTACAGAAACTCCTCAATGTCCAAAATAACTGAACATTAAACACTAACATAAACTAATAACATCTTTCTCTTTACTGAAAAACACATAAAATAACACTTTAATCCCTAGATTTACTCTCCTAGCGCACTCTCATGCAAAGCATGCTGGGAACTACAGCTCCACTGCCCAGTTAGTTATGTCAGCACAAATATTTCATGTAGTTTTAACACAAATTAATGAAGTAAACTTCAGTTTTAAATATATTAGGTTAGTTAAACACAATTCAATTATATGTTTAAGTAAAGTGGACAGAATTTAAATGTGTCATATCAATAAACGGCCTGAATATTTTTTTTAGTATATATATTCTGGACAAGAGCCAAGACTTGATAGACATGTAAGCAAAACATAATTTTGATCAAAATCCGGCCGAAACTAAATTTATTTGGAGCTCATTTCAGGACTTCTGTGTTGTTCCAGCTGGTAAACACCTTTGAAGTGGTTCGTCGTGGTGATGATGTAATAGGTGGGTGTGGCTCCGAGGCTCCGCCTTCTTTGACGTGGATAGCTCCTCCGGTTCATCTCTTCGGTTTAGTCCATCAAGGTCAGACATCCACTAATAAAAACATGAACACAATGGAGAGCTGATTTATAGTAACTGAAGTTGTAATTCTACTTGAAAGCGTCACTGACACTATATTCCTTCAGGTTTAATACTGTAAATCTGCTGCTTTAAAGCTATCTATTGTACAAAGTGGTATATAAATAAACGTGACGTGGCATCGCTGTGAACAGACACTTTCTGTTTTCTACTCACCACTGTCATTTTTGTTGTTTATTATAGCCTCAGATTCTAGTCAGAATATGAGTCTGTGCTCCATTGGGCTGTGATTATTCAGTGAACGATTAAGTTTAGGGGTGGGCGATATAGCCTCAAAATTATATCACAATATTTCAAGAATATTTGCGATAACAATATTTATGATGATATAGAAAAAAATAAATGTAACAAAGTTTTATTGGTTATTGCAGCTGGTAGGCAGCAGTAGCCTGACAAGCCAGACCCACATCAAGATGTTTGGTCTGGAAACTCACCATTGACAGCTCAATCTGAGGGGCGGATAAACGGTCGGCTTTCAAACTCCCTCTGCACGCGATAGGATAGCGCTACACCAACCAGAGCAACGAAGGTGAAGCAGAGCTCGCTGACAGATTAAACATTCGCCGTATCCGGTCGGCTAAACTCTGAACACATCTTCCCTTCTTAAGAATGACTTCAGTGCCGTTCTTTGTTCTTTTCTCTTTTCTCTTCTCTTCTTAACTCCAAGTCTTCCAGAGTCGCGGTCAGAGCTGATTCAAAAGACCGCCGCCGTTTGCCAGTTTCTGTGTTTACTAGAAGCACGCAAACGCAACTCGGCCATCGTCATTATGGCCCCGCCCGCCGACTCTATACACGATGTGATTGGGCCGTCCAGATTGTGAGGAACACAGCTCAGAAGTGTATTGAGAGTTCCTAGACGACACTTGCGGGCAAATTAAATTTGCTGCCGCTAGGGTGCGTCTAGATTTCTAGGCAAAGGCAGCAGCATTTATTAGTGAAAACAAAATGAAGGTCATTGTCCATCCTTTTACAATGAGCTACTGTCATTGATGAGAGAATATTTAATTCAAAGTGTAAATTTACTGTCATAAGGTAGGCCTACAAGTTATAAGTGTTTTCACTGGAAAGCAAAAAATATATCTGTACATTCATTCAAATAAACAATAAACGTATCACTTTATACACTACTACCTACTTTATCTCCGTGTCTCATTCGAAGCGTGCACAATGCTAGATCTAACAAGTCGTAACTGACGAAAATAACCATCAATGTTACCCTTCCGGTCAAATATTGCGCTACAAACATCAATAACAGCTTTACGTTGTCAATGTTATGTCAGTTGTCAAGAGAGCTGACCTCTTGTAACCAAGCAGCTCCCTTTTAGTTACTAAATAAATCAGCATCATCGGAGGATGACATGCTGCTCTTCTCACTCAGACAGGTGTTATTCATAAACAGTAGCTGTGTCTCGTTTCAGAAGGCTGCGTCCTCCGGAGGTCGCATTTGAAGGGTGCATACGTCATAAGGCCGTCTCATTTAAAAAAAGTGAGTAGGACTCTCCAAATGCGACCTTCGAATGCGTCCTTCTTTCACAGGATTTCGGAGTGTGCATGAGGTGTAGCCTTCGCGGCTGGAGATAACCTATAATTCTTTGCGTCGCCGTTAACAACCGTCATATATATATTTTTATATTATATGAAAAAACTGCACCACTGCTAGATATACGTGCGAGCGTAGGTGAGCTGTTTAAAATGTAAGTTCAAGCTTGTTTTTATTTTTAAGCTCTATTACCTCAAACAAATAGTTGTGGTTAACAGGATTACAACGCTTTAGTGCTTTTTAAACGTTTAGAACAGTCCATTGCTGTCAAGACAAGAAACATTTCATAGTCATTTTCAAGTTATAAATCATTTTCATTCATAAACTGGCGTGAGAGCGCAACGAGGCTGAATGTGTTCTGCCTGTATCGTTATAAGCTGTGTCTCATTTCGTTAAATTTCGAAGGCTGCGTCCTCCGGAGGACACGTCCTGTGTAGGATGCAGTATACGGAGTGTCCTCAATCAGAATTAAACGAGCCGTCCTTCGTAGGACACACAGGCAGGAAGTATCACGTTGCTATCCCACTAAACATTGGACGTCGGATAGACGTGCAGATCATGTCTATATTGGGTCCGTCGGGCCATAACCAATTCTGGACATCTATTCGATGTCCAAACTAGGTCCACTATTTTGACGTCCAACCATGACCCAACTTGGACATCAAGGTGACGTTCAACTTTTGACCTGGAACTGGGTAATTTTTTTTGGACGTCATTTGGACGTCTATGACAGGTGCAAGAACATTTACATGATTAATATGTAATGTTTTATTTACAAATATCAACATTGTTGTTATCAACATGATTAATACATATTATTTATAAAAAATATATGGGGTTTTTTTGTGCATTTTTTTTAGTTTAACCCGGACCGGTTCGTGGACGAATTGGACGAATTGGTCGTGGACGAGTTTTTTACACTTGTAAACTCTGTAAGTAGTTGCTTTAGTTTTCCAGGGACTGTAAATGCATTTTAATTAGCAGTTTACAGCAAAATTATTTTGAATAAAAAACTACTCTTTACAATTACGAATTCTAATATAACTGGACCTTTTGAAAGGATTTAATATAGTTTGGATTTCAAATTGATTTTTTTGAAAAATAATCTAGTCCCATTTCAGAAGGTGGCATATGTTCCAGATAATTTCCCAAAAACTTTTTTTTTTGATTGTCTCAGCAACAACTGGAGACACATAAAAAGACGCAATGCATTTCCTGTTGAAACTAGCAACTGAAACAAAGCTACAGGAAATTGAATACATGGTACAGAAAACATGTCATCCACCCTCTTGAAACATCCGACTACAGTTACAGAAGTTGCATAAAAACGACGTCTAAAAATAGTCTACATATGATGTTGAAAAGACGTCCACAAACGACCACATTTGGACTATCAATAGCCCATATACGGAGGTCCCACGGACGTCAACATTTGACGTACCGGTGACGTCAAAAAAAGACGTCGCCTGGCGTTACAAAACAACCCCTTCAGTGGACCGAAATTGGACGTCCAAGGACGTCACTACGACGTCACATTGCGCAGTGGGATGCCAACACATTCAGCCTCGTTGCGCTCTCACGCCAGTTTATGAATGAAAATGATTCATAACTTGAAAATGACTATGAAATGTTTCTTGTCTTGACAGCAATGGACTGTTCTAAACGTTTAAAAAGCACTAAAGCGTTGTAATCCTGTTAACCACAACTATTTGTTTGAGGTAATAGAGCTTAAAAATAAAAACAAGCTTGAACTTACATTTTAAACAGCACACCTACGCTCGCATGTATATCTAGCAGTGGTGCAGTTTTTTCATATAATATAAAAAATATATATGACGGTTGTTAACGGCGACGCAAAGAATTATAGGTTATCTCCAGCCGCGAAGGCTACACCTCATGCACACTCCGAAATCCTGAGAAAGACGGACGCATTCGAAGGTCGCATTTGAAGTGTCCTACTCACTTTTTTTAAATGAGACGGCCTTATGATGTATGCACCCTTCAAATGCGACCTCCGGAGGACGCAGTCTTCTGAAATGAGACACAGCTATAGAGTCTGGGAATCAACGTCACTGCGCGTTGCATTCTGGGGATTCGCCGTCATGTTTTAGGTCACGCTCAGGAGCATACAACGATAACAAATACGAATCACTAGAGAAAAAAAACGACTATATTCATGTTAATACTTTTTAAGAACTGCTTGCACTCACTTAGAATAAATGTACTAATATTTGAATCTCTTGCGTACATGAGCACTATTCATCACATTTCATACAATCAAATCATACGGTGATCGTCTATCGCACCACACACAGGACTACACACTGATTTCGCTTTCGCAGTTTTTTTTTATTTTTATAGCCTAACGAAAAAGTCTGTTTCTGATATTTAAAAGCTTGATCTCAGCCATTAGGTCATTTGTTTAATCAACATATATCATATCGCAATTCTATAGCGTAACGTTAAATCATAAGGGATAACATATGAGAGTATGGCCCGTAATGCAGCTTTGAAATGATTTTAATTGTGAAAGCAACTTTAGCCTACAGTACTAAACAGTTTTACTGGACTTAAAAGGTACAAGTAGCCTACAAGATTCCTTCTACTGAGAGAAGCTAAAGAATTTCCAGATGTTGTTTAGGCCTACATTATTTATGGCGTACGCATATGCGGTTCAGAAATCATACATCTGTAAAATATATTTTATGAATAACAAATAAACACAAATTATAAAGACACATTTTGGGTAAGCTGTTTATTTTCATTGAGGTTTACGTTCACCTTCACCTGTTGTTTCCAAGCTGGTAAACGGAAAAATTGCGCTTCATTTGAGGGTTTTTCCCCACGCAGTTCATGAGAGCGGCTATAGCAGTCATAACACAGCAAGCGTACACCATTAGAATGTGTTTTTAACTATCTAACAAGTTCTTACGTCTACCTCCACTACTACACATTCGCTGATGTAGTGTCTGTGTCCTAAAGTCCACGAATGAGATCCAATGTGCTGTTTCCAGGAGGGAAAGCTAAACAATCACACTCACACTATGTGAAATGCGCCATACGTCATCGTGTCGCTTTATCATTGATATCGCGATATGACAATTTTTTTATCATGTAAAAATGTATACTGGTTTTATCGTGAACAATATGTTATGGCACGCCCCTAATTAGGTTACTGTTAATTATCTGTCCATCATTGTATAAAGCCCGCCCTGACAGTCTGATTGGTTCGAACAGCTCCTGTTCAATAGTCGCTCCACAACAGATCAAGTTCAAACCGAACTTCCTCACCACAAATGTTGTGGTTCGGATGGCATCCAGGCTAATGCACTTATTGTGTAAACATGTTTTTACATTGTACTTGCATTTTTAAAAAATTACTTGCATGTAATTACATCTGTAATTAATTTCTGTAATTACTTTATTAAGCAATCTGTGCAATACAATATGAACACAATAAGTGCATTGTACTTATGATGCAAGTACACAGTAGTTAAAGGCACCTAATATAAAGTGGGACTAAATATTAATCTAAACGTCACTCCAACCCTCTACAATACGAGTAAATCACTCGCATATGTTACTAAATCTTCACTCTGTGCGAGACTAAACAACGTCTATTGTTACGTCCAAGGATGTATGCTTATTTATTGCAGTGTCATGCATTTGTGTATGTGCTTAGGTGTTTTGCTCTCTTTGTCTCATTCTCTTTCATCATTCCGACAGGTACAACGACCAGCTGCATTCAATCTAACGATGCTTGACGTGATTGGAGAATATAGGGGAGGAGCCGAGATATCAGCAGAAGCGGATCGATTGAGAGGGAGAGAGAGACTTCGTTTGGCCAGGATGAATTCTTCCTCCTGTCTGTCCAGACTCTGTTGTTGCTTTGTATTGTAATAGTATTTCTGTACCCCTTTGATTGGATTCATTATTAATCTTTATCTTTTCAAATTAAAAGATGTTAATTTGAACTGGTTGTGTTGATTCTGGGACAGGAGGTTGAATGGTCTTGGTTCTCCAAGATTTTTTTTTATTATTTAATTTTTAATTTTTATTCGTGTTTTATTGTTACTACCAACCCTATCCATCCATCCATCCATCCATCCATCCATCCATCCATCCATCCATCCATCCATCCATCCATCCATCCATCCATCATAAAATCTATCTATCTATCTATCTATCTATCTATCTATCTATCTATCTATCTATCTATCTATCTATCTATCTATCTATCTATCTATCTATCTATCTATCTATCTATCTATCTATCTATCTATCTATCTATCTATCTATCTATCTATCTATCTATCTATCCATCCAAACTTTCTGGCTAGGCTTTTTCAAGCCAACTTCAAAGTTTGTCAACAAACTTTTCAATCTAGTTATGAACAATTAATTAATTATAAATCAGACAGTTACAACTCTAAACTCTGATTGGATGAGCAAAGCAGTCGTACACACAGTCCATTTACCACAGCTCGTTAAAAACACACTTCTGCATTCGGCGGGTGTACCTGGCCCAGGAGAACTGTACAGGGATGTGAAGGAAAAGGAAACCACGGAGAGTGAGTTAGCGTTCATTACACGCTCCACTAGCTCCAACACAGCCTGTCTCAGAGCTGCCGCCATCAGTCATAGTGACACTGTCCTCACTGCAGTCCTGTAGACACGGACCATCACTCTCACAAAGCTCTGTCCCCTACGGGCCTACAAACACACACACACTACCTGATACACACACCAGTCCAGACATATCAAATCGAGGTATCTGCACACACTAGGGACACATACTTGGCTTCAGTACTATTATACAGCTCTGAGACCTCGGCATCATTAATAAATCAACACTTTGATAAAAACAGATTGTAGGTAGACTATTGAATATGCATGTTAAATGATAAACCCAAAATTTAAATATACATGAAATCGGACATTTATAGATAATCTTTAATTCAAGAAGGTCATATGATTAAAAAACAAATGGCAACTAAGCTGCTAAAGAGTGCAATATATTTTAATTATTCATGTACTACATAAATACAAGCTAAAAAAATGTATTGAAGTTAAAACATGGCAAATATATATGTGTAAAATGCGATGCAGGGACTCAAATAACACGATGAATGATGCGAATAAACAAATTCTCTAAAATGAACTGGCCTTTCCAACACTACACTATTTTTCTTAAAGTTTTTGGACTTTTGCCTTTACATGGACATGAACTTTAATGCTATCCCATTGTTAACCCGTAGGGTTTAATATGGAGTCGGCCCACCCTTTACAGCTCTAACCGCTTCAACTCTTCTGGGAAGGCTTTCCTCAAGGTTTAGGAGTGTGTTTATGGGGTGTGGCAAGGGGGGCGTGGTTCAGCGAGGTCTGCAGCGGGAGAGAGAGCCGCGGGACGAGCGGTAAGTGAGTGGGTTGGACGCAGATTAATAACACCTGTCTCTTGTTCCAGTAATGAGCGCGGAGAGGGTATAAAACCTCGGTGGAACCAGAGACCAGGGAGAGAGAGAGACGGACGGTTGATGCACAAACCCCAGAGACTGAGTAACCGGAACCCGGAAGTGCCGACCCGGAAGTGATCGTTGTGACATTGAGAAAGAGAAACTATACACCACTGAGTGTGTTTTGACAGTAAATGAGAATAAATAAAGAAAGCATCAACCGTCTAGCCGACCCCCGTGTCCTCTTCCTTCCTCCTATTAACGAACTTTGCTACACTGGTGCCGAAACCCGGGAGGAAGTAGGACAGCGCCGCCGCCATGCAGACGCCCTCCGCCACGCCATTTGCGGACATTATCACATCCCTCGCGGTCCTCCATCAGGACCAACATCAAGCCATGCTGGACCTTCGGGCAGACCAGGAGCGCCGCTTCGAGGCCATTGTCCGAGGCCAGCAAGAGGACCGCGAGAAGTTCCGGAGCTGGATCGACCGGGAGGTTCGCACCGAAGCCGCCGGGCTCGCCAGCGCACCGGTCCACGTGCCCCTGCACAAAATGGGGCCACAGGATGACCCGGAAGCGTTTATTGACCTCTTCCAAAAGGCCGCGGAGGCCTGCGGGTGGCCCCGGGCACAGTGGCCGGTGCGCCTGATACCACTACTGACAGGAGAGGCCCAGGCGGCTGCACAACAGCTACCGGTGGCGAACCTCCTGGAGTACGAGGACCTAAAGAAGGCCATCCTCCAGGGGGTCGGCCGCTCCCCGGAGCAACACCGACAGAGATTCCGCTCCCTGGAGTGGGGGGAGGCCGGCCGACCCTTCGCTTGCCTGAACACAAGAAAAAAGTAGTTCAGGAAGAATTAGGCGCAATGCTCGACATGGGAGTAATCGAGGAGTCCAACAGTGACTGGGCGAGCCCGATAGTTTTGGTCCCCAAAACAGACGGCTCGGTCAGGTTCTGTGTGGACTACCGCAAGGTGAACGCTGTGTCGAAATTCGACGCGTATCCAATGCCGCGGGTTGACGAGTTGCTTGATCGGTTAGGCACGGCTCGATTTTATTCGACACTGGACTTAACAAAGGGCTATTGGCAGATCCCCTTGTCTCCATTGTCCAAAGAAAAAACAGCTTTCACCACGCCGTTTGGATTACACCAATTTGTCACGCTTCCTTTCGGCTTGTTCGGGGCGCCCGCAACCTTCCAGCGACTCATGGATAGGATTTTGCGCCCCCATGCTGCATATGCTGCTGCGTACCTGGATGACATAGTGATTTATAGTCACGATTGGCAGCGGCATATGCAGCATGTGAGGGCGGTCCTGAGGTCGCTGAGGGGAGCGGGGCTCACGGCCAACCCAAAGAAGTGTGCGATTGGGCGGGTGGAAGTAAGGTATCTGGGCTTCCACTTGGGTCATGGTCAGGTGCGTCCCCAAATTGATAAGACTGCCGCAATTGCAACCTGTCCGAGGCCCAAGACCAAAAAGGAGGTAAGACAGTTTTTGGGGCTGGCGGGATATTATAGACGGTTTATACCAAATTATTCGGACCTCACCAGCCCTTTGACTGATCTTACTAGAAAGGGGCTACCAGATACGGTCCAGTGGACGGAGCCGTGTCAACAGGCTTTTACCCAAGTGAAGGCTGCTCTATGTGGCGGGCCGCTTTTACACTCCCCTGACTTTTCTCTCCCTTTCTTGTTGCAGACTGACGCGTCGGACAGGGGGCTGGGCGCAGTCCTGGCCCAGGAGGTGGAGGGGGGAGAGCGGCCGGTGCTGTACATTAGCCGTAAGCTCTCTAAGAGGGAAGCTAAGTACAGCACCATAGAGAAGGAGTGTTTGGCCATCAGATGGGCCGTTCTCACTCTCCGCTATTACCTCCTGGGGCGGGAGTTCACTCTCTGTTCGGACCACGCTCCTCTCCAATGGCTCCACCGCATGAAGGATACCAACGCGCGGATCACCCGTTGGTATCTAGCTCTTCAGCCGTTTAAGTTCAAGGTGGTCCACAGGCCGGGTGCTCAGATGGCTGTGGCCGATTTCCTCTCCAGAAATGGGGGGGGGGGGGGCTGCAGGCCGGACGGCTCCCCGGCCTGAGTCGGGCGGTGGGGGTATGTGGCAAGGGGGGCGTGGTTCAGCGAGGTCTGCAGCGGGAGAGAGAGCCGCGGGACGAGCGGTAAGTGAGTGGGTTGGACGCAGATTAATAACACCTGTCTCTTGTTCCAGTAATGAGCGCGGAGAGGGTATAAAACCTCGGTGGAACCAGAGACCAGGGAGAGAGAGAGACGGACGGTTGATGCACAAACCCCAGAGACTGAGTAACCGGAACCCGGAAGTGCCGACCCGGAAGTGATCGTTGTGACATTGAGAAAGAGAAACTATACACCACTGAGTGTGTTTTGACAGTAAATGAGAATAAATAAAGAAAGCATCAACCGTCTAGCCGACCCCCGTGTCCTCTTCCTTCCTCCTATTAACGAACTTTGCTACATGGGGATTTTTGCCCATTCTTCTAGAAGCTCATTTGTGAGGTCAGGCACTGATGTTGGACGAGAAGGCCTGGCTCTCAGTCTCCGCTCTAATTCATCCCAAAGCTGTTCTATCGGGTTGAGCTCAGGAATCTGTGCAGGCCAGTCAAGTTCCTCCACAACAAACTCCTCATCCATGTCTTTATGGACCGACGCTTTGTGCACTGGAGCGCAGTCATGTTGGGACAGGAAGGGGCCGTCCCCAAACTATTCACACAAAGTTGGGAGCATGAAATTTTCCAAAATGTCTTGGTGTGCTGAAGCTGTAATACTCCTTTTACTAAAACAAAGGGGCCAAGACCAAACCCTGAAAAAACACCCTGTACCATAACCCCACCCTCCACCAAACTTTACACTTGGCACAATGCAGTCAGACAAGTCCCGTTCTCCTGGCAACCGCCAAACTCAGACTCGTCCATTGGATTGTCAGATAGAGAAGCGTGATTGGTCACTCAGAGAACACGTCTCACTGCTCTAGAGTCCAGTGGCGGCTGCTTTACTCCACTGCATCCCACGCTTTGCATTGCTCTTGGTGATAGAAAGCTTGGATGAGCCGCTCGGCCATGGAAACCCATTCCATGAAGCTCTCTACACTGTTCTTGAGCTAATCTGAAGGCCACAGAAGTTTGGAGGTCTGGAGCTATTGACTCTGCAGAAAGTTAGTGACTTCTGCGCACTGTGACCCTCAGCATGCGCTGACCCCGCTCTGTGATTTTACGTGGCCTATTCGTTGCTGTTGTACAGTTGAGCGTGGAATATTTAGTAGTGAGGAAATGTCAGGAATGGACTTATTGTCTGCTTGAGTTCACTGAGCTCCTGAGAGCGACCCATTCTTTCACTAGTGTGTGTAGAAGCGTCTGCAGGCCTAGAGCTTGATTTATACACCTGTGGACATCAAGTGATTGAACACCTGAGGGATGTCCCTTTTTTTTTTTTTGCTTTTGGCAATTTAGTGTATATAATTATATATAGTATACTGCATTTAATTATCTAACTATGCATTTAACTATTTATTTATGTATTACTTGATTTCTTGTATGTTAAATAAATAATGACACAGTGTAATATGCCATGTGTTGTTGTTCATCTGAGGTTGTATTTACCTAAGACCTGCTGAAGACCAGATGACTTTTTATTAAGTCCTGATAAATAAAACCACAGAATTCACACTCACAGTCTTTTCTTTTTCACATGACTGTTAATACATGACAATGAACATTTGAAATTAGAGAACGTCTTCAGTTAACCTGGCATGGAGCTTTAAACAACAGCAGACCTCACCTTAAGAGCAAAAATGTATTCATAACACTTTATAACTCTTAATAGCCGTTACCAAATTACACCATTCAGACAGATTAATAGTATATAAGCATGAATATATGAAACTCATTCATAACACTCATAAATATTTCAATGTATCTTAACTACTGGATTATTTTATAATGTACAATAATTAGAAATATTACACAGTGTTAACAGCATAAATTGTATGAAGAGAACATGAACTCTCTCACATTCAGTACTGGAGTCTGCATGTTGTCAAGTCCTATTTGGCTTTGCTCATGAATATTAATTAACCTACGTGACATTCGCCTAAATTACTGACTAAAAGTTGCTAATTAGCTGGCAAATAAAGATATAATGAGGGCACTGATCATGAAAGAACATTTAAGAATAAATTAACATTTATGAAGTAACTTTGTTTTCATTCTCGGAAGGTTGCCAAGCCATGTCTGCATAATATACACTAGCTATGCTTATTTCCAACATGACACGTTTGGATTCAGACTGAATCAAGCGTAACCGAATGAAACAGAACAAGTATTTTGCACGTTGGCAATGGATGTAATGTGTGAAGTGTGTGTGCAGTGTGAAGTGTTATAAGTTTAGATGAATTAGTAAGATTATAAATGTTCTTAAGTGTCATAATTTGAAGACAATTGCGATGACCGTCCTTCATGGGCCGTGACAAAACTGTCGAGAGAAAGTTAGATTTAGTAGAGGAAGACAAACCATAACACTTACAGCTGTCATGTTGAGCAGCGCCCCCTAGCGGTTGTTGAAAACAAATCAATCTCTCCAATGCAACATTAGAGAATATTTGTTTCAGATTTAGATTAACTGATTCACTAAAATGAATCAGGTTTTCCAACTCAACATATTAAGGATGAAATGATTCACTAGATTGCATCAGACCTTTTCTATGCAATATATGAGGAAACTAATTGCTCAGGATGAAACTATATACTAAATTAATAGAACTCTAAAAAAAGCAACATAAGAGACACAGAATCCCTTAGCGATTCATAAAAGAGAATTAGACTTTCAAATACAACAAATGAGAGAGAGAACCTTTTAGGATGAAGTGATTCACTAGAATGATTCAGACTCTCCAGTTAGGAGGGAGCAGCTTTCAGGATGAAGTGATTCACTAGAATGATTCAGACTCTCCGGTTGAGAGAGAAAGAACCTTTTAGGATGAAGTGATTCACTAGAATGATTCAGACTCTCCAGTTGAGTGAGAGCAGCTTTCAGGATGAAGTGATTCACTAGAATGATTCAGACTCTCCAGTTGGGTGAGACCAGCTTTCAGGATGAAGTGATTCACTAGAATGATTCAGACTCTCCAGTTGAGTGAGAGCAGCTTTTAGGATGAAGTGATTCACTAGAATGATTCAGACTCTCCAGTTAAGAGGGAGCAGCTTTCAGGATGAAGTGATTCGCTAGAATGATTCAGACTCTCCAGTTGAGAAAGAGAACCTTTTAGGATGAAGTGATTCACTAGAACGATTCAGACTCTCCAGTTGAGAGAAATAACCTTTTAGGATGAAGTGATTCACTAGAACGATTCAGACTCTCCAGTTGAGAGAAATAACCTTTTAGGATGAAGTGACCTGACTCTCCGAAGCATCATAGAAAGAATAATTTAGGCGAATGTGTTTGACTATTCCTCAGTTCGCTCGGGTCTGTACACACATTTTGACATTAAAAAAAGCGATATAGCATCCATTTCTCACCAGTATACTTTTTAATGCCATATAAAACTCATGAAGAAATCATCATTAGGGAGAGAAATCACAACACAAGGAGAATTGTATTGAATTGGAAGACACAGTAAAGCACAAAAGAAAGAAAAGAAAACCAACAGGCCAGCTGTACCTAGTCAAGACCTCTCGTCAATAACAAATAAATCGATTTCTGAAATCAACTGGCCTGACTTCATCTCGCAAAGTACCTCCTGAACTATTGACCATTTCATTCAGTGCAGTTACCGAATCAAAGTGTGCCACAGATTCAAGTGGAACAGCCTGGCAGACTCAACATGAGGCCGATGGCATAATCACGGCCTGCGTTTGGATGGGATCCGGTGCAGATAGCATTGCCGCTAAGCTCATCATCATTAATTATAGCTCGGCTATCAATATGCAATTATCTCCACTGTCTTCTGCGCTACGGGGCAGGAGGGGGTATAAAGCCACGTCACTGCCTTCTAAAGAACTCATGGCTTTCAACGTACGAGGCTTACTGATAGCATACAGCTCATTTCGCATCTATAGTTTGGCAAGGAGATCATGATTGCATTACCTCTTTCCCCAGGTGGGAATAGGGCAGCTGTGCCCTTCAACAAAAGCACTTAACCTCAATTGCTTCGGTAAACACCGGCCTGTGTAAATGGAACATGAGGAAAATGCTGCCTCAGGGTTGCCCGGACGAAAATGTTATTGCTTTGAGGTTGTTCTCTCATTGTTCAGGAGACTTAATGGGGTTCTCATTTATGTTTTGTTCAAGTATGTTGCTCCCACAGTGCATGAGGAGAAATAAAAATAGACACAAATGAGAAAGTTGTTGATATAAAATGAACGTGGACGAGAAAAGTGCAAGTGCATATTGACCTCTGATTGGCCAAATACTGTAACGGATTCACAGAGGCAGGATTCAATTGCAAGTAACTCTGTTTAATGACAGAAGTGTCACAGAAGCCAAAACTCAGAACACAGAAGAAGTCCGGATAAGACGGAGCAGTGAGAGAGACTCTGTTGGCGACACAGGCAGGCTGTGAGCAGCAGTGACTCGGGAGCGCGGTTGAGGTAATCCGGGAAGGGATCCAGCGTTTCACGGAAGGGGGAAACGACAACCAACACGGAGACACAAGGGGAACATCCAACAACGCTCTGACAAAGACAAGAGAGAAACAGAGAGACTAAATAGGGTGAAGGTGATGAGTTGCAGCTGGTGCAGGTGATCAGCCACAGGTGCGTGATGAGCCAATCCCAGGCTCCGCCCTCACCTACATTCAACACGCACCCAAGAGTGAGACAGGGAATCCATGAACCGTGACAGTACCCCTCCCCCTAGGAGCGTCCCCTGACGCTCCCAGCCGACCTTACCTGTTGATTGTAATCATCAATAAGGGAGTGATCCAGAATGTCCCTAGCAGGAACCCAACTTCTCTCCTCCGGACCGTAACCTTCCCAGTCCACCAAGTACTGGAAACCGCGTCCCCTCCGTCTAGAATCCAGAATGCGATTAACCGAATAAGTTGGTTCCCCATCTACGAGTCGCGGCGGTGGGGGAACCGGGACTGGCGGATTAAGGTGGGAGTGAAAAACAGGTTTGATTTTGGATACATGGAAGGCGGGATGAATCCTCCTGTACGCCGGAGGGAGTTTGAGGCGGACTGTCACCGGACTAATGATCTTGGTGACAGTGAACGGGCCGATAAATTTGGGAGCAAGTTCATTAGATACGGAGCGGAGAGGAATGTTCTTGGTAGAAAGCCACACTTTTTGACCGACGACGTAAACGGGAGGCTTAGACCGGTGGCGATCGGCTTTAGCCTTGGTGCGCGCTCCCACCTGGAGCAGAGTCTCACGGGCTCTGGTCCATGTGCGATGACACCTCTGGATAAAGGCGTGAACAGAGGGGACCGCGACCTCGGAATCCAGACTAGGAAAAATAGGTGGCTGGTAACCTACACTACACTCAAATGGCGAAAGGCCCGTAGATGACACTGGTAACGAGTTATGAGCGTACTCAACCATAGAGAGTTGCTGGCTCCAGGATGAAGGATTCTTGGATACCAAACATCGCAACACTCTCTCCAGATCCTGATTGGCTCTCTCGGTCTGACCGTTGCTTTGGGGGTGATAACCCGAAGACAGACTAACCGTGGCTCCTAGTAATTTACAAAACTCCTGCCAAAATTTGGACACAAATTGGGAACCTCTGTCGGAGACCACGTCCATCGGGAGGCCATGTAACCGAAAGACGTGATCTACTACAGATACCGCTGTCTCCTTGGCTGAGGGTAATTTGGGCAAGGGAATGAAATGTGCTGCCTTCGAGAATCGGTCCACGACGGTCAAAACGACCGTCTTGCCCTGGGAGGGCGGGAGAGCGGTAACAAAATCTAGAGCGATGTGGGACCAGGGTCTCGAAGGAACAGACAGCGGCTGAAGTAACCCCTGGGGAGGTTGGTTAGATGTCTTACCAACCGCACAGACCGAGCAAGCCAAAATGAAACTGCGAATGTCGCGAGCCATAAGTGGCCACCAAAATCGTTGCTTTATTAAACTGCAAGTGCGGTTTACCCCTGGATGACAGGCAATGTTGGAGCAGTGACCCCATTTGAGGACCTCGGATCTTAACCCCTCCGGAACGAACAAACAACTCGGTGGGCCGCCGGGCGGGGGCGTTACCCCTTCTAAGGCCACTTTGACCTTCGATTCGATCTCCCATGTGAGTGTAGAGATAACTATCTTCTCTGGCAAAATACACTCGGGAGTAACCGGGCGTTCGGAAGCATCAAAAATACGAGATAAAGAGTCGGGTTTGATGTTTTTAGACCCGGGGCGGTACGAGAGAACAAAGTCAAAACGTCCGAAAAAAAGTGCCCACCGAGCCTGCCTGGAGTTGAGTCTTTTAGCAGATCTAATATATTCAAGGTTCTTATGATCCGTCCATACAATAAAAGGTACCCCCGACCCTTCAAGCCAATGACGCCACTCCTCCAACGCTAACTTGACGGCCAACAACTCTCTGTTACCAATGTCATAATTGCGTTCGGCAGGAGAAAGACGATGGGAGAAAAACGCGCACGGGTGCATCTTGTCATCTGAGGGAGAGCGCTGTGAAAGAACCGCTCCTACCCCCACCTCTGACGCGTCGACCTCTACCACGAACTGACGTGTGGGATCAGGGGCGACTAAGATGGGAGCCGAAACAAAGCGGCTTTTCAGTTTGGCGAATACAGCCTCGGCTGTATCGGACCACCTGAACGTCATTCGGGGAGAGGTCAAGGCAGTCAGAGGTGCGGCTAGTTGGCTGAAATTGCGAATAAAACGCCGATAGAAATTGGCGAACCCCAGAAACCTCTGTAGGGCCTTACGGGAATCTGGACTTGGCCAATCCATCACAGCCTTAACCTTGTCGGGATCCATGCGCATTCCCTCCGATGACACGATGTACCCTAAAAAAGGAACAGACTGTGCATGAAAAGCGCATTTCTCCGCCTTGACAAAAAGCCCATTCTCTAGCAACCTCTGAAGCACTCGTCTGACGTGTCGAACATGTTCCTGGAGAGACGAAGAAAAAATCAAAATGTCATCCAGGTAGACATATATGAATTGGTCGACCATGTCTCTCAACACATCATTGACGAGTGCCTGGAAAACCGCTGGGGAGTTGGAAAGGCCGAAAGGCATGACCAAGTATTCAAAATGCCCCCTGGGGGTGTTAAATACGGTTTTCCATTCATCCCCCTCCCTGATGCGAACCAAATGATAAGCGTTACGTAAGTCCAACTTCGTGAAGACGGATGCTCCCTGTAACCTCTCGAAAGCTGAAGACATCAACGGCAAAGGATAGGTATTCTTTACCGTGATGTTATTCAGCCCTCGGTAATCAATGCAAGGTCGCAGAGAACCATCCTTCTTCCCCACGAAGAAGAACCCCGCCCCCGCTGGAGAAGAGGAAGGGCGGATGAATTTGGAGGCTAGAGAATCAGAAATATATTTCTCCATGGCCTCCCTCTCTGGAATAGAAAGAGAGTATAGTTTGCCCTTAGGCGGAGACTTACCTGGGAGTAACTCTATAGCACAGTCATAGGGACGATGCGGAGGGAGAGAAGCAGCTCGGGACTTACTGAACACTTCCTTCAGGTCGAGGTACTCCGGAGGCACGTTAGACAGATTCACCGTCTCACTCTGAAAAACAGAACGAGACGCAGACGAACAAGCAGACACCAAACAAGACTCATAACATTTATCACTCCACGCAGACACAGAGTTTTGTCCCCAGTCAACCCTTGGATTGTGTAACTCCAGCCAAGGGTGACCGAGGACAACGGGAGCCAAAGGGGAGTCCAGGATGAAAAATGAAATGCGTTCGGTGTGGTTGCCGGAAGTGATCAGTGTAAGTGGTTCAGTGGTGAATGAAATGTCAGGGAGAACTTGTCCGTTGAGTGCGTTGACAGAAATGGTGTTCTTGAGTGCAATGGTGGGTATGTTAAGTTTGTGAGCAAGGGCAGAGTCAATGAAGTTACCTTCCGCTCCCGAGTCGAGGAGGGCGAGGCTGGAATAATCCTGAGCTGCCCACAGCAATCTCACCGGGAGGAGAGTGGAGGATGAGGTCTTTTCCACGGAGATCCCGCCCGACAGTAGCCTTCCTTTTACCGCCGGGCGTGGTCTTTTACCGGGCAGGAGTCTAGCAGGTGTCCGTTCCCGCCGCAGTACAGGCAAAGACCACGGGATCTCCGTCTCGCCTTCTCCTCCCGGGAGAGCCGAGCTCGACCCACCTGCATGGGCTCCGGGTCGAAGGTGTAGCTGACCGCATCCGTAGCGCTGGCCTGAGGGCATTCGACACTCCCATGCTGAGGCTCCATCCTGGACCTCAGCCGACTCAGACGAGCGTCCACCCTCAAAGCAAGGTCAATGAGACCGTCAATCTTCTCCGGAAGGTCGATGGCGAATATCTCCTTCTGGATGCGGTCAGCCAGCCCATGCAGGAACATGTCCCACTGTGCCTCCTCGTTCCACTTGCACTCGGCGGCCAGGGTGCGGAACTCGATGGAATAATCCGAGACCGAGCGGTTACCTTGGCGGAGCTCTGCGAGTTGACGTGCCGCTTCTCTTCCGGTCACCGCTCGGTCAAACACCCTTCTCATCTCTGCCGCCAGTGTCTGGAACGAGGAGCAGCAAGGATGTTGGTTCTCCCACACCGCCGTTCCCCAAAGTGCGGCTCGTCCGGAGAGCAGGGTGAGGACGAATGCCACCTTGGATCTTTCCGTGTTGAAAGTCTGCGGTTGAAGAGCGAAAAACAAGGAACACTTGGTAAGGAAGGCTCTGCAATAATTGCTCTCACCGGCATAACTCTCGGGGGTAGGCAGACGTGGTTCCGGTTGCCGCGATGTAGATGGTGTGTGGGGAATCGGCGGTGGGTCGGGCACAGTGGGACCGACGAGTTGTTGCATCTGTTGGGTCAGCTCGGCCACCCGTGCCACCAAGGTGTGTACTGCCTGTCCTGTGGCAGTTAAGTTCGCCTCCTGCTGGTCCAGTCTCTCGTTGCTGCTGGTCAGTAGGGCGTTGATACTCGCTGAATCCATGGTTGGTCAGAGCGTTCTGTAACGGATTCACAGAGGCAGGATTCAATTGCAAGTAACTCTGTTTAATGACAGAAGTGTCACAGAAGCCAAAACTCAGAACACAGAAGAAGTCCGGATAAGACGGAGCAGTGAGAGAGACTCTGTTGGCGACACAGGCAGGCTGTGAGCAGCAGTGACTCGGGAGCGCGGTTGAGGTAATCCGGGAAGGGATCCAGCGTTTCACGGAAGGGGGAAACGACAACCAACACGGAGACACAAGGGGAACATCCAACAACGCTCTGACAAAGACAAGAGAGAAACAGAGAGACTAAATAGGGTGAAGGTGATGAGTTGCAGCTGGTGCAGGTGATCAGCCACAGGTGCGTGATGAGCCAATCCCAGGCTCCGCCCTCACCTACATTCAACACGCACCCAAGAGTGAGACAGGGAATCCATGAACCGTGACAAATACATATAAATAGAATTATCTGACTAGTTATATTTTAGAGAACCTTTTAGGATGAAGCGATTCACTAGAATGATTCAGACTCTCCATTTGAGAGAGAGAACCTTTTAGGGTGAAGCGATTCTCTAGAATGATTCAGACTCTCCAGTTGAGAGAGAGAACCTTTTAGGGTGAAGCGATTCTCTAGAATGATTCAGACTCTCCATTTGAGAGAGAGAACCTTTTAGGGTGAAGCGATTCTCTAGAATGATTCAGACTCTCCAGTTGAGAGAGAGAACCTTTTAGGGTGAAGCGATTCTCTAGAATGATTCAGACTCTCCAGTGGAGAGAGAGAACCTTTTAGGGTGAAGCGATTCTCTAGAATGATTCAGACTCTCCAGTGGAGAGAGAGAACCTTTTAGGGTGAAGCGATTCTCTAGAATGATTCAGACTTTCCAGTGGAGAGAGAGAACCTTTTAGGGTGAAGCGATTCTCTAGAATGATTCAGACTCTCCAGTTGAGAGAGAGAACCTTTTAGGGTGAAGCGATTCTCTAGAATGATTCAGACTCTCCAGTTGAGAGAGAGAACCTTTTAGGGTGAAGCGATTCTCTAGAATGATTCAGACTCTCCAGTTGAGAGAGAGAACCTTTTAGGGTGAAGCGATTCTCTAGAATGATTCAGACTCTCCAGTTGAGAGAGAGAACCTTTTAGCGTGAAGCGATTCACTAGAATGATTCAGACTCTCCAGTTAAGAGAGAGAACCTTTTAGGATGAAGCGATTCACTAGAATGATTCAGACTCTCCAGTTAAGAGAGAGAACCTTTTAGGATGAAGCGATTCACTAGAATGATTCAGACTCTCCAGTTAAGAGAGAGAACCTTTTAGGATGAAGCGATTCACTAGAATGATTCAGACTCTCCAGTTAAGAGAGAGAACCTTTTAGGATGAAGCTAGTATGATTCAGACTCTAGAATGATTCAGACTCTCCAGTTGAGAGAGAGAACCATAGATATCCATAATAAGGACTAGATATCTTATGGCGGAGTTACCATCGTCATCACCGGCGGCCATCTTGTCACAGGCAAGCTTTCTGTCGGGCTCTGTGGAACCTGATGTAAGATGAGTGATCTGTACGAACATAAATACTCTTTTCTCTCTGAAATCTTGACGGATTTACAAATGGTTCGGTTTCTTACAAACGTTATTAACATGGCTACAAATTTGGATGCTTTAACACGTTGAAATTGCAGCTTTTCGTTTCGATAAACGACTTAATCGTGCAGCTTGTGTATCACGGCTAACTTACACGTTATCAAGGGGGCGGAGATCGCAATCGAGCTGTTCAATTATATAGGTTTTATTGACACCAATAACGATTTTATGACAACCAATCTTTAGTTAAAATAAACTTAGTTTGCATGTTTTTTTTTGTTTAATTTTTTTTTAAAATACAAATTATTTTATTATAATAGTGATATTCTTATTATAAAAGCGTATATATATAGCTATAGCTAGCTCTGGAAAAAAATTCAGAGCTGTATATGTGTATAAATATATATAATTTCTCATGTTGCCATTCGGTACACAGTTTTAGTAGCCTATATATTGATTTAACATAAATACCTTGTGTGTATGTATATTCATTGCACCCATCTGTTCTGTTCAATGTTACTTTCATATTGAAGTCCATGGTTATAATTATTCATAAGTATGTAGTGTCATAACTACATATCTGACATTTATAACAAACGAAACTCAGTTGAAAATCAGTTGAAAATTGAGCAAGTTATGGTTATTTAAAACTACATGCACCATTAAAACACTGTTACGAGTGAGCGAGCTGCCTGTGACAAGATGGCCGCTAGTTACGGACGCCGACCTCCATTGGCCAACAGCGCGCACGAGACATCTAGCCTTTATTATGGATATCTATGGAGAGAACCTTTTAGGATAAAGCTAGAATGATTCAGACTCTCCAGTTGAGAGAGAGAACCTTTTAGGATGAATCAATTCACTAGAATGATTCAGACTCTCCAGTTGAGAGAGAGAACCTTTCAGGAAGCTTATGAATCTTATGCAGCATGTTTATTGCTTGGAAGTTCAATCCAGTTTAGCTGTACATAGGCCTATTTTATTTATCTATAACATGCCATGCACAAATCAGTGGGCGTGGCTACAGAATCAGGCGTTCGTCGTCTTCAGTTAAGCCGGTGTTTCATCACACTCTGACGTCACAGGGATGCACATTCACAGATTGATCGTTTACTGAGCAAGCTGTCAATAAAAGTCTTTGACTAATAAGAAAGTTTTCAGCTGCAAAATGTACAGGATATTCTTATATTACCATGACCTTTTACATATCAAAACCTCAAGGGAAAGTTGATTTCTCAATTCATCACCCCAATTGAGAAATCAACTTTCCCATGAGATTTTGATATATAAAAGGTCATGGTAATATAAGATTATCCTGTAAGTTTCAGAGCTGAAAACTTTCTTATTAGTCAAAGAAAAGCTTTTATAGACACCAGGCCGAGCAAACGGTCCTGTGCTTCATACTGACGTCAGTGCGCGACGAAACACACACCTCTCCAGCGCCTCTAATCCAGTAGCCCTGCCCACCGACTCATCTAATCCAGTAGCCCCGCCCACCAACTCATCTAATCCAGTAGCCCCGCCCACCGACTCGTCTAATCCAGTAGCCCCGCCCACCGACTCATCTAATCCAGTAGCCCCGCCCACCGACTCAGCTAATCCTGTAGCCCCGCCCACCGACTCATCTAATCCTGTAGCCCCGCCCACCGACTCATCTAATCCTGTAGCCCCGCCCACCGACTCATCTAATCCAGTAGCCCCGCCCACCGACTCATCTAATCCAGTAGCCCCGCCCACTGACTCATCTAATCCAGTAGCCCCGCCCACCGACTCATCTAATCCAGTAGCCCCGCCCACCGACTCATGGGATCACGCAAGCCCAAAGCAATAAACATGCCAGAGAAGATAGCAAGACTGCGCTATTCCTGGTTGTGGAAGAATTTTGCTTATGTGTACGTGTCTAACAGAACATACCTCTAAGGACTCAGACATGTATGGGCCAGGGCTCGCAAATCCGACGTCCCAGGTAGGGCTGTGTGTTTTTCTGATGGGCTACCAAAACGGAAGCCTGGCCGATGAATCTCATAATATTCCATTCTTGTTCTGCTGTTCTCTCTCTCTTGACATGACATTTGAAGGGCGCGCTCGCGCACGTGTATGTGTGCGCGTGCGGTTTGCACTTATATCGAAGGATCGTGCGGGTTATGTAATACTTCTACTTCTATTATACATAAAAAAAGAATACAGAGCACTTTCATGAGCATAAGAAGTCCAGGGTCCTCTACAAAGGTGAATGGCAGGTCACTCATTGCGATCATTTGTGCTATATTGGCTGTGAAGTCATGTGCCTTCGCGCTGTCACTATCTTGTTTAATAAAGACGTACTTGAATCAGTCCGTTTGCCGCTTTCAAATAATCTCTCCCTCATGTGAACTGAATTTACAGAGACATAGATATGACAGCGGAGCTGAAGCTCATTAAATATGCAAATCTTATCCAATCCTAGCCGTGGGCGTTTACTTCCAACTCTCCAGTGACACGCCCATCAAAACCCAGCGTTCAGAAGAGAGCCTCAAAACCTGTGTAGAAAATAGCCTATTACTTATTAGTTATGATGTTTTTGAATTTAAAAACCACACGAACGTCATTAGTTGACCTCAGACAACAGTATTAAAAAATAAAAAAAAAAGCCAGTTCAGACACCTTTAATGATATATTGAACTAACTGCTGAACTAAAACGGTCCCGTGGTTTTCATTTCAGAAATATGGTCACAACATCCTGCCAAGTTAAGAGACTGTTTGAGAATGTTTATAATTTAAGAGGTAACTTTATAGGTGGCAAAGTGGGAATATGACAACTACAGAAGGTGTGGGGGAAAATATTCCAGAGATGGAACAAATGATCGCAGATGTGCATACCTTCCCGGAAAAAGTTCAGGAAGAAGCCACTTCTTTTGTCTTGGCTGTTTATCTTCTCCTCGGGTCCTTTTATAGCGATCCAACCATCCCAAAAAAAGCCTGTGACAGAACGAACACTCCTCGTATGTGCGTCTGGCAAACCTAGAGAAGCCAAAAATAAAAATGTTAATGATGATCATTTGGAACGTATAATAATGTGCAAGCATGTACACGATTTTTCTTCTTCTAGTATTTTAGTATTTATCTGTCTCAAAAAGATATTTTTAAATATATATTTAAATGAATAAATATGAATACATTTATAAATATTAATTTAAATACATTTTAGGCAATACAATTTTATGATGTAAATATACGTTATTTTTATTTTCATTATGTTATTTTAATGCATCACATTCCTCCTTTAGCTTATAAATAATATGCATGAATGAATGCATATGCTGCTCTGTGTATTCTGACACCTTTCTATCAGAACCAGCATTAACTTCTGGAGCAGTTTGAGCTCCAGTAGCTCGTCTGTTTGATCGGACCCCACGGGCCAGCCTTCGCTCCCCACGTGCATCAATGAGCCTTGGCCGCCCATGACCCTGTGGCCGGTTCTCCACTGTTCCTTCCTTGGAGCACTTTTGATAGATACTGACCACTGCAGACCGGGAACAGCCCACAAGAGCTGCAGTTCTGGAGATGTCGTCTAGCCATCACAATTGTACACTGTAAATAAACCCCGTAAAAATAGGGCACAATGTACTGTATAAATATAAAGGAATTTTCCGTATTGTTTTTTTACAGGTATTTTACCTGTATTTTTAATGACACATTGCATTAGTTTGTGTTTTGAGGGTTAACCGAAATTTCCGTAAAATTACTGCACTGTAAAAAATTATTGTTGGTTTTTGTTGGTTTAACTTAAAAAAGTAAGTAACTTAGTTGCCTTAAAGGGGTACTTCAGCGCTGGGAAGATGAATCTGTATTTAATCTGGGTCATCAATGCAGTAGAAATGTGAAATTATTTTTGAATTTGGTGTCTTCTAGACTGAGAAAAGATAGAAAATGTATTTTTGTCCCATGGGGATGAAAGACTACAATTCCCAGAATGCTTCGCTGCCCCGTGAGGCCATTCCCAACACCACCAACTTGATTACTGTGACTGAGTTAGAGAACAGAGAAGACCCTGAAATTAAAAACTAAATGTGTGTGTTTAATATAATAAGTGAGTGACCGCGCGAGTGTCACAGCACTGAGCACTGACTGCAGGAGTGAGATAAATGAGCTGATGAGCTCTCGTGATGAGAGCTGAGGTAATCGCGACTACACTCGCGGCATACATTCACAACACGAGTTCAGTCTGGCGCGTTTCAGTTCATGCCTTTACAAGCTTAACTTTCATTGAAATTAATTTGAGAAGTTAAAAGACTTACATTGCTCACCATAGCTCCGTTTAAATGAGTGCCTGCAGCTACGAGCTGAGCTGTGAGTGTGATCTCCATCCCCCATGCCCGGGTTCAAAACATGCGGAAAAGGCTCCCTCTGCTGGCTGTAGTCTTTAGCCTTTGGGCAAACATTCCTCCTATAATGCAAAAATCGTCAATTTGCATCATAGGAGGAATTTTTCCAGAAATAAAATGCATAAATCTCTTGTCTCAGGGGGATATGAGGGGGGAAAGCACAATCATTTGAATATACTCCAGGGTTTCTACTAATACAAAGCCATATGCTAATCGCTGAAGTAACCCTTTAACATTTTGAGTTTATTGAAATTTGAGTTGATACAATAAAGGAAATTTGTTTAATAAATAGAAATTTAAAATATGATTGTATCTAAACCACATTAAAAAATTGATAAATCATGAAAATAGCACTATTTGGCATGTTTCACAGTATCATCAGAAATAAAACACACACAATTACCCAATATGCTTACAAAATCTTTTAATAATATTTTAATAAAGGTTGTCGAATCTCAAAAAATGTTCATTGTATTAACTTAAAAATTTAATTTCAGTGAACTCAAAATTTTAAGGCAACCACGTAACTTTTTTTCTAAATAATTTTTTACAGTGTGGATAATGTACTGGCAGAAAATTACTACATTTTCCGTTTTTATTTTTTACAGTGTATGTAAGATGCGATTAGTCGATTTGACTAGATGGCTGATGGCCGGACATACTTACAATATACTGTATATAAATAGCAAAAACTATTGTTCATTAAATTAAACATTTCTAAACAATAAATAACTGAAGCATGTGCTCTGAATGCTTTTATTTAGAAATGCAGTTGAAGTGCAAATCAATTATTTTTCCATTGTGTATTTGCACAATGCAGAGCACAAAGCATTCTCACAAACTGTCCTTCTGTTAAGAGCACAGACGCTCTGAGGTCAATTATCTGCAGTCTCTGCTATCTCTCAGACGGGCTCCGGGACAGATAATCAATGAGTGCTCCTGTCACCCACTGCTATCTGCAGAGCACAATCCGAAGATTTAGGGACAAGAATAACTTGTTTTTTTTTTCTTTAAGCTGATTGCAGTGAACTGACACACGAATCCCAGCCCCTCTTTTACCTTTCACTTCATCCTGATCCTGCCCGGGCCCGAAACATCTGCATGACCCGAGGGTGAGGTAGGACCAACACTCCCGTCGCCCTGGGAAATGAAGAGCAGACAAGTATCTCCAATCAGTCCCATCCATCTATCAGCTTCGGATCAACTCAAGGTCGAGATCAGACAGTACTTACTTTTAAGACGATAGGGACGATAAGGCCTGCTGGCGCTCGCTGTGCACTTCCTAAGGCTAAAGCGATCCTGCCCAGTATCACCATTAAAACTAGAACCAAAAAGAATTTATAGCCTAAATGCCATGGAAGAACTATTTATTACAAGCAGAGAGTTTTAGTGACTGTATATACATACGTTTAAAAGTTAAGGGTTTTTGAAAGAAGTCTCTTCTGCTCACTGCTGCATTCATTTGATCAAAAATACAGTAATATTGTAAAAATAAAATAAAAATTAGAGTCACAAACAATGTAATTTGTTCCTGTGATCGAAGCTGAATTTTTAGCATCATTACTCCAGTCCTCAGTGTCACATGACCCCAAAAGTACAGCATTTATTGTAAATTGAAATGTTTTGCCACATTATAAATGTCTTTACTGACACTTTTGATCAATTTAGTCCACGCTCAATAAAAGTATTTTTAAAAACTCTTTTGAATATGATAAATATATCAAATATATATAATATTAAATATATACACACAAGCCAAAACATTATATACATATGCTGCCAAACCATTAATCACATCCAAAATAAAAGTTTGTGTTTACATTGTGTGTAATTATTATGTATATTTTAATACACGCATGCATATATTTAAGACATTTTTGTTATATTCACATAAAATATTTAAATGCATAATATAAATTATATGACATATATAGCCTACAGTATATACCGAAAATATTTCTTAAATGTATATAATTATACACTATACAGCTCTGGAAAAAATTAAGAGACCACTTAACATTGAGAAATCAAATGATTGAGTCTCTCAATTTTTTCCAGAGCTATATATATAAAAATATACACTGTTGGATGTAATTAATTACTAATCAATAATTACTGTAATTGAATTACATTTCCCTTGTAAAAGTAAGAGATTACACCTAATTTCCCTGTAATTTAATTACAGTAACTTCTGATTCATTAAATACTGTATAGATTGTACAATAATTCTATATAAAACAATAGTGGATTTGACGTCAAATTTTAATGTTAAAATGTATATTTTTAATGTAACCTCCGTTTATGGACCTTGGTTGGTTCAAGAATAATATATGCAATTGTATATGTATATTGTTTATTTGAAAGAATCAAAGGAGCAATTTTATGTCTATCCTTGTACACTGTAAAAAAAATAAGTTACCTGGTTGCCTTAAAATTTTGAGTTCATTGAAATTAAAAATTTGAGTTACACAATGAACATTTTTTGAGATTTGACAACCTTTATTAAAATATTATTAAAATATTTTGTAAGCATATTGGGTAATTGTGTGTGTTTTATTTCTGATGAATCATGAATGATGATTCAAAAATGTTATGTGGTTCAGACACAATAATATTTTGAGTTTCTATTTATTAAACAAATTTCCTTCTCCTTCAATAAACTCAAATTTTTAAGGCAACCAGGTTACTTACTTTTTTAAGTTAAACCAACAAAAACCAAAAAAAGGTTTTACAGTGTAAACTTTTAGAGAGATGTAATTAGTAACTAGTATTATATATTTTATATATATATATATATATATATATATATATATATATATATATATATATATATATATATATATATATATATATATAAAATAAATTCATACTTTAAATATAGATGTTAAAACTCTCAATAAAATATTCTTATATACATTCAGTGTTGGGTAAGTTACTGTAAAAAATACTAGCTACTAATTACATCTCTCTAGAAATGACTTATACAAGGATAGACATGAAATTGCTCCTTTGATTCTTTCAAATAAACAATATACATATACAATTACATATATTATTCTTGAACCGACCAAGGTCTGTAAACGGAGGTTACTTTAAAAATATACATTTTTACAATAATATATATATATATATATATATATATATATATATATATATATATATATATATATATATATATATATATATATATATATATATATATATATATATATATATATATATATATATATATATAAAACTACTGAGGAATCTTCAGCCCGATGGCAGTCTAGATTTCAGGAGTTTTGTGTCAGGACTGGATTAGCTGACCTGGCAGGTTTGGATCTCGAGGGACTTGGCACAAAGCCCTCTGGGAGTAAAAGTGTTTCTTAATTCATCTTAAATCCTGCTGACAACTAAACTTGGCACAAATGTGAAAAGCCAACACTTCTGGAGTTTCGCAGAGGAAATGAGGTTGAACCTGGGGTGAAGCACACACAATAGTCAGTGCTCGAGTCAATGAGAAGAAACTGGCAAAACGGCTCTGAAAGTCTGATGTTTGCTCGTCTACTCGATAAGAAACACGTTTCTTGTGGTAAATACACCCTGAATTAATTGCAATGGGGAAAAGCTCTTTTGACTAATACAAAATTCATTTGCAAGTTTATAATTACTACACATGGCAACAAATCTGTCCATTTGCACAATATAATTTCAGTAATGTTACTGGAGACTAATGAAGCTAATTTATGGACTGCATTAAGCAGACGGAGGAGACAAAAAGATTGATTTGTGTCTCTCAGTGTTTGGAAATAAAGACAAAGCCTTATAATGTGTCCTGTCCAGCTAAAGGGCATGCAGCCACACTTACAAAAACACCACGTCTATACCTGCAATTTCCCAAACTAGCCCATTAGGATGTAAGAAAAGATGATTTTATATTAAAAACACAGTTCATGACATTTTTACGAGCAATTTACAGCTAATGGCCCTTTTGCTAATGGGCCCCGGAATATTAGACGCACGCATTCCTCAAGAGCGATTAAAAACAAACATTCGTGTCGTGTGGGTGACGCTCAAATGTACATTTTCTACGAGGGCGTGATGAACGTTTACCGGGATTTCCACGATCTCCCCCGCAGGACGGACTCAGAAAGGCATACAGACACATGCATTAATTATTTAGAGCCACGAGACCCTGTCTAAGCCAGATAAATGTGTGTTTGAAGTTGCCCTGTGCTCTCAAAGCCATTTAGCAAGAGTAAAGAGCACCATCGTCGGAGTTATCATCTACTTTATCTCCTGCTTGCGTTATCCGTCCGTCTCTGAACACAAACCTGATCTTCTCTGTTGAAGTAAGATGCCCTTGACGTTCTGCAGGATGAAGATACTGTATTAGATTGAGCTTTAAGGCTGTGTGTCCACTAAAGCGTTTAACTAAAGACTCTTTGCTTGTTATGATACAGAATTTCGTGGAAGTAGTATTTCATTTCACAGAGTTTGTTTCTGTATTGTTTCTATATAAAAAATGCTGATACAATGTAAAATATTTGCTCTGGCTCTTGTTTTTTTGTTTGTTTTTTTATACTCTTTATTTGGCATTTTTCTTATTTTCAACACATAGAGAAACAAAGAACAAGGGGTAAAAGGTCCGCTTCCAAGCGAGGACAAACGTGGAGCAACGAGGAAGTGCCTCATCAATATTTGGTCAGACGAGCATGTTTTGAAAATGTTAGAAGAAACACACAAAAAGCACACCTGGTTCTTCTCATCAAAGTTCCTGCGTTGCCCATTATTAGCAGGTACAGACGACAGAACTGCCGTCTCTTTTGCATAAGAGAGGCCCGTCTCTTTTCTGCACAACGGATGAAATCCTGCTGCTGTTTTGAATGTTTTGAACATTTTATGAGCTCTTCATGAGTTCTCAGCTGGTAAAAATAATGACATATGTACACGCATAAAATGATGGCGTGTAATCAGCACACAGCGCTGTTTTGAATGTCCGGTAAGCGAGCTTCTACGTCATATAAGCCGACCAATCAGGTTGTGACCGTCTCCCTGTGCCTTCGGTTCGGTAACTTTAGGTTCGCTGTTAAAAATGCCAGTGTGAACGCTAAGCGGACCAGGACTATATGTTTTGTTTTTGTTTTTTGGTCCGGACCAAACGAACCGAACTATATGTGTGAACCATAGACTGTAAAAAAATATGGACGTAGCGTCCGTGA
Source organism: Pseudorasbora parva (assembly GCF_024679245.1). Classification (NCBI taxonomy): domain Eukaryota; kingdom Metazoa; phylum Chordata; class Actinopteri; order Cypriniformes; family Gobionidae; genus Pseudorasbora; species Pseudorasbora parva. Next base: position 3,962,296 of record NC_090178.1, read on the forward strand.
CGTCACCCATAGGATTCTGATAAGCCGTTCTGAAGCTTAAAGTATGGCCGAGCTGGGCGTTGCCATCTTGTGAGCGAGTCAACGCGTGTCACTCCCGGATAACAGAAAATGGGCAAAAAGGCGGGATGTGCGCGGAGCTGAGGTGACGCAATAACTATAGACGGCGGATAAATGGCTATCCACTTGTAACCACGCCCTTAATTATGCAGAACCTTAAGGCTTTATATAACGGAAACGAATGAGTTATAAAAAAATTCACCCCCCTCAGAGTTGTCATGAAGATCAAAATTAGCCTTATAAGCCAAAACCACAATTTGTACCAGGCTGTAAACATGTTTTTTTTCTGCTTTAAAGTTGAGAATTTTAACATGGGGCTCAATGAGATTCTGCTCCCTTCTGGAGCCTGTCCCTAGTGGCCAGTGGAGGAATTGCAGTTTACATTACTTCCGTATTGGCTTCAAGAGAGATCGCGGGAGGTTGCCGCTTGATTGTAACCCACGGCTGTTTAAGCCACAAGATGGCGCCAGCGTTAAGCATAGAAGTAGTACCGGTCAAGATAACTCGTAGTACCCGTATGAGTTTGTTATCTAGAAATATCATACCGCTGGAATGCCCGATTGACCAATCAGAATCAAGTATTTCACAGTGTAAAAATATATAATAACAAAATAAAAGTATTACAATTTTTCTGCTTCTTTATATAGACGGCTCACAGATCACACAGGTAGGTACTTTTACTGTTGCTGTGTGTGCGCGTGCATGCATGTGTGTGGATGACCATGGTCAACCACCACCGAAGACCATTTCTGACCCAGGAAAAGCCCTGTATATATATATATATATATATATGTATGTATGTATGTATGTATGTATGTATGTATGTATATATATATATATATATATATATATATATATATATATATATATATATATATATATATATATATATATATATATATATATATATATATATATATATTAGGGCTGTAACGATATGCGATATGAAATCGAAATCGCAATACGCAGGTCCACGAACCTGTATCGCGATGTGAGGAGGCAGAATCGCGACACACCCCTTCCAACTCCCAGAATTATCCTTCCTGTCCAGGTCCAACTTTTAAGTCAGCAGTATGGCAACATTTCAGCTACCCGGTGGAGAACAAGGATGGCAATCGTGTAGTTGACAAGACCCACACAATTTGCCGTAAGTGTTTCAAGAAGCTTCCCCAACCGGCTGGCAACGTGGTGTGAGCGTGGCGTTTCTGTTGCGTGTCATCCGCGGGGCGGCTCCGTGGCGTTTTCTCTTTTTTTGCACACCAGAAGCATGTCTGATGCGGCGCTTCTGTTGGTATTGATGTACAGGAGGCCCTATACTTCATGTTAAATATATATTGCCTATTGGTACCGCAAAGAAAACGTCGGCAGTAGCCTATTGACCATACAGATATATGGTACTGACGGCAAAATAGGCTACAGAATACTGTACAGAATAAAACTGTTTTATCCCCCCCATATCGAGGTTTGTATCGTACCGTGGGTCAAAAATCGTGATACGAACCGAATCGTGGGTTTGGTGTATCGTTACAGCCCTAATATATATATATATATACAAATAAATAAAGTATTTGGTTTTACCCAAAGTTGGACATTTTTCAACTCTCAGCAAACGTGCAAAACGCAGAGTGCTCAGCATGAAATAGACGCTCAAGTGACTCGTTATTACACTCATGGTGTTTTAATAACGCTGCACTCCCATTGAAAACAATGTCAGCCGCGTAATACACTTTAGTGGACACACGGCCTTAGGTTTGATTAGACCAGAATAGACGTTTCATTTCATGGGATGCATCCAAATGTTCTTGAAGGCCTACCTCCTCATCTCTCATAACAGAAACGAGCATCACGGATCAAAAATATCTAAACTGTTCCCCCCAGATCCATGTGAGGACATTATCTGACATTAATATTCAGCTCTGGCAGCGGCTCTTATATAAAGAGACTTTATCCCCACAACTGGCCCTATAAACTTTAAGATCTCCGTCTTAAATTGTTATTCAGAGCACTTAAAAGAAACCCTAGCATGTGTTGAGAAGGAAACCCTTTGATGCAGTGATTTTTAATTATTTATTTCTATTAAGCACTCTCCAGTCTCCCTGTGTCGCAAAACTACAAAGGCAAATGTCTGCCGTTGCTTATACCAGAAGTAAAACTAAGTGCTTTACATTTTAGATAAGCTGTGTGATTTATATATACAGCAATGTCTCATCTAATCAATACACTAACTGATGTCAGGAGCTAGATACATGCACAGACATATCTAAATATATACACCAATGAACCAAAACATTATGCCAAAACAGCACTGACCCACCGAGGGATGGACTCGACGAGAACCCTAAAGGTGCACTGCGGTCTCTGGCACCAAGATGTTAGCAACAAATCCTTCTGCATTTTATTATTCATTCAAGCGTGAAAGAGAACTTGATACTGGCGCGCGTCTTTGTGTTTTGTCTGTGTGTGTGTGTGTGTGTGTGTGTGTGTGTGTGTGTGTGTGTGTGTGTGTGTGTGTTTGTCTGTGTGTGTGTGTGTGTGTGTCATAGTCAGGACATTCACAGACTCTTCTGTGAAGTTCTCTTCTGTCTTGTTGCACATAAATGGTTTAAAAATATTTGCATGTAATGCAACATGCATATAATGTAACGCTAGCACAAGGATGACAGAAAAATGGATGCTGCGTTAATTGAGTTAAATATGTTCAATGCTTTAAACTAAAAAATAATTAACCTGTTAACTGTCACTGGCCCACCGGTGGGCCCATTTGCCACTGTATGTTTAAAACAATTATATCCTACATTTATCCTGATCTAATGTTGACAAACTATATATCATTTGAAAGTTTACAAACTCAAGATTCATTCTGTGAAAACCGTTTTGAAATCGGACCTTGTGTTACCATGGAAACGGTGCTCTAATTTATTCTAGCTGGCTCCTCCCCAAGTGGAGTCATGTTTTATATTTATTTACCTACTTTATAATAAAAAACATTTCTTATCTTGACAAAACACATATCGTTGGAAAGGTCTGAGTCTCACGGTTCTATATCTGAAAACGGTTCTATATCTGTTTTGTGATATTTAGACAAAAATACATTAATTTGACACAGGAAATTGCATTTAAAAAAATCTATGGAATTTCAATGACACCCGGTGGCTATTTGTGGTACAGCGCCTAAACAAAACCTCATGGGAACTTCAACTTTTGTGATATCAACTTCAAATTTGGAACACAAATTGATTAGACATATGGCTTTGATTTGCTAGTCATTTTTGAGTAAAAAATTTTTTTTAACATATATATTTTATATTAAATATCTATTACAGTATATTTGATTTACAGTAAATTTTAACTTCCATAACTTTTTTTATACTTTACTTTTTTATAGCAATACTCTGCTGACTGTCTTCTTTAAAATGAGACCAAACTTATGGCTATATTCCAAAGCATTCTTGAATTGCAACCATTTAAGTTTGGATAGTGAATTTTCATGTACACTCTAAAAAATGCTGGGTTGTTTTAACCCAATGTTGGGTCAAATATGGACTAACCCAGCAATTGGGTTATTTTAACCCAGCGATTGGGTTGTTTTAATCCTGCGGTTGGGATAAATATTTGCTTAAGACAACCCAATCGCTGCGTTAAAACAACCCAACTGCTGGGTTAGTCCATATTTGACCCAATATTGGGTTGTTTTTTACTCAGAATTTTTTAGAGTGATTTTCAAAAAGGGGGATGACAGTTAACAGGTTAAACACATGCGTTAAGGCACTAATTTTGAAAGCACTATTATTTATGTATTATACTGGGTCAAGTATTCCGTTTTTAATTACACTGATATAGTGGTGTAAAGTATTTGTGTAAATGTACTTAGCTTCTGTAGTAACTTTTTGGCTACTTTGTAGTTGTACTGAATATCTACTTGACTAAATTTTTTAACAAGTAAATGTACTTTTTTTTACTGTAAAACATTTGTGTTGAGTAATGCAATTACACATTTTGCATGGCACCTAACTTTTTCTGCAGCCGTTTCTATAAAGAAGCGATTGTCGCCATCTAAGGGCATTGAAGGTACTATATCTGGCCTTTACTCACCCAAACATGTCAACAGGGCTACTGTACATGAGTGCGAGTGCATGAGAAGGAAGTTGAATCGCAGGTGTTTGATTTATGAGATGAGGACATGACTGCAACTGCTGATGAGGCTGAATACAGTGCAAAAAGGCTTTGACTATTTCATTTGACTTAACTTTATTTATCCGCTATATAAATGAGACCTTATTGGAGGATATTGGTTTCCTTGTGGCCTTTTTGTGCATTCACTGAGACTTGAGAGCTTGTAAAGTTTTTAGAGGCTGTTGCGCTGATCTTGATTTATTGCAATATTGTTTAGTTGTATTTTTATTTTTATTTTAGAAAAAATAAACATGATTTCTAATCTTACAAATCAATGGTTTCGTATTTTCACTGGTATGACTCTCAGGTGTCAAGTGCTAGTGCATAGTTAAGCCTTTATTTAGTATGAGTAAAATAGTAAAATATAACATCAGGTACTCTAAGTAAGACTTGTATTCAAGTTGTATTAAGATTTGTGACTTGTAACTTCTAATGGGGTAATTTTTGCTGTAAGGAATCTACTTTTACTCAGGTACTGTTTTCAGGTAGGGGAGAGCGGGGCACAACCTACCGCTTTTTACTTTCACAGTTTGTGTAAATCCACTTGGGGTTCAGAGTATTTATTTTTTCCTCACATTAATTTCACACATCTATTATAAGTATGTGGTTCTGTTTCATTAATACAGCCTCGCGCTAAACCTCGCGTTAGGTTGTGCTTCGCACTCCCCTACTCTTTACACCTCTGTACTCATATATATGTATATATATATATTTAAATGTTGGGTTGTTTTAACCCAATGTTGGGACAAATATGGACTATCCCAGCAATTGGGTTGTTTTAACCCAGTGATTGGGTTGTTTCATTCCTGTGGTTGGGTTAAATATTTGATTAAGACAACCCAAATGCTGGGTTAGTCCATATTTGTGTTGTTTTTTTACCCAGAATTTTTAGAGTGTATTATATATATATATATATATATATATATATATATATATATATATATATATATATATATATAGAGAGAGAGAGAGAGAGAGAGAGAGAGAGAGAGAGAGAGAGAGAGAGAGAGAGAGAGAGAGAGAGAGAGAGAGAGAGAGAGAGAGAGAGAGAGAGAGAGAGAGAGAGAGAGAGAGAGAGAGAGAGAGAGAGAGAGAGAGAGAGAGAGAGCTTTTTGGTACTGACTGAATTCATTAAATATTTAAAAGCAACCTTGTTGCATAATTTGGTGTAAAGAAGGTAAAAGACAAAATTGTGGATCAGGCCGTGTCTTAGATGTCTAGCGACAGAATATGCGTCACACAGAGCTATAGAAACATACTCTATATGATGCACAACGAGAGGTAATCGGGTGTACACACCATATCTTTAGCTATTAACATTTCCAATGTCCACCTTTGACTGCACTTCATTCTAGATTTTGGGTTACATGAATAAATAGCGCAGTGAAATGTCAGCAGAGCCCTCATATGACCCTGAAACAGAACCCATCGGTGTAAACTGTCCTGACTCCATCAGCAAACCCTTCTCCCTTTATTGGAATCGTACTGGACTGTAAAATAAATGCCCCCATTTTGAGCAAGAATAGTTTTTTTTTTCCTTTTCCAAATCCATTTTCCCCTTGAGCACAAGCCTGCTGATGGGAGAAGAAAATAACAGTTGCCAATCAGTGTCCACTACAGACGCTGTGCTGTACGTAACGTCTATGAAGAGTAAAAGCTGGAGCACATGCAGTGCAAGCGCACTACTGTTCCTCTGAGCGTTTGGAGAGTGGGATGAGGCCATTATTTTAAATTAGATTTCCTTTTTTATCCCCCAATTTAATGCAGAAGTTGAAATTTGGTCATGTACAAATTCAAAAGGCAAGACAGCTGGATTATAGCTGAGGAGCGGCACTTTGCAACAGTGATGCATTTTCATCTGCCCCCATCTAACAGGCTCAACAAAAGCAAATAATCATATCGCAAAGTTTCGTTTTAATTTAATTCAGAGAATCATGACTTTGTCTCCAACGCGCTACTGCTCTCTGCTGGACACGCATTGCACTGCATCCCTCTGAAATGTCTTCTTTAGTTTAAGTTGACATACCAAATTTTGAATATCATTGCGTTGCATAACACATGTTTCATTTATTTTTATTATTTCAATTAGTCTCGTGCCAATTATAATTCATTTTATGAAAAATGTTCCAATTATAGCTGTGAAGCAATTTTTTTTAGCAATATTTGTGTATGCCGCATGTATTTTTGCATATTTTTTTTTGCAGATGTCACTTGCTTTGATATTTTATAAGTTGCAATATCATTTCAATCCATCTCTAACTTATGCTAAATTCTAGACCAAAAAAAGTTCTTATTTTTGAAAGTGCATTACATATATTGAGGTCATGATTTTACATATTGGAATTCACATTATATTTTGAAATCCCTTTAACCTTAAACACTGGCATCCATCAAAACTGAAAATTGAAAATATTGCAAATATTCCTCTATCTGACACTCACCAGAGCAGAAATGAGATGCTCCGTCACGCCGACAGCACATACAAAGCTATTTCAAAGCAAACAAACGTCCAAACGTCTGGATAAAATGATGCTTTCACTCAGGAGGCTGTACTGAAACTGAAAATCATAAATCAGAAAATCATAAATTTTTACTGAAAATCATCAATCAGAGACAAAAGTTAAAAAGCTCAGTCACTGCGACTGCGTTCATATGAAAAATGATTAAAAAATATTACATCACAATAATTTATATTGTCTTTAAATTATGCTGGTTAGTGTAATAATTATAATCATTAATAACAGGGAAATTTCACTTAATTGTCAATAAATAGGTTTAATGTCTTTGTCATTAATAAAAAGTTTAATTTGTGCAAAATAAAAATGTGCTTTTTTAATACAAAATGTTCCTTCTCATTATATGTAATTTGTGGGGTGTAATCTGGGTCAGACGTAACAACCCAGTGTTTGGGTAGTTTTTGTGTTGCCCTGATCCTGGGTCAGACGTAACAACCCAGTGTTTGGGTAGTTTTTGTGTCAGCCTGATCCTGGGTCAGACGTAACAGCCCAGCGTTTGGGTAGTTTTAGTGTTACTCAGATCCTGGGTCAGACGTAATAACCCAGCGTTTGGGTAGTTTTTGTGTAACTCAGATTCTGGGTCAGACGTAACAACCCAGTGTTTGGGTAGTTTTTGTGTTGCCCTAATCCTGGGTCAGACGTAACAACCCAGTGTTTGGGTAGTTTTTGTGTTACTCAGATCCTGGGTCAGACGTAACAACCCAGTGTTTGGGTAGTTTTTGTGTTGCCCTGATCCTGGGTCAGACGTAACAACCCAGTGTTTGGGTAGTTTTTGTGTTACCCAGATCCTGGGTCAGACGTAACAACCCAGTGTTTGGGTAGTTTTTGTGTTGCCCTGATCCTGGGTCAGACGTAACAACCCAGTGTTTGGGTAGTTTTTGTGTTACCCAGATCCTGGGTCAGACGTAACAACCCAGTGTTTGGGTAGTTTTTGTGTTGCCCTGATCCTGGGTCGGACGTAACAACCCAGTGTTTGGGTAGTTTTTGTGTTGCCCTAATCCTGGGTCAGACGTAACAACCCAGTGTTTGGGTAGTTTTTGTGTTACCCTAATCCTGGGTCAGACGTAACAACCCAGTGTTGAAAGAAAGACAGACCGGTCCATTAACCTTTACTTTTATGTTTTTTTTTTACTTATAATATTTGTTAAACAAGCTTTAAACGTTGGCAATATATTAAAAATGATATAAATTATGCTATACTGTAAAATATGATCTAAAATAAAGGAATTATCAAAAGAATTAGAAGTGAAGAGGATTTAAGTAAATCCTCAGACATTAATTCATGTAGGAAGTGAAAAAAAGCCACTATTAGTAAAAATGAATCAACTATGCTGGGGTTAACTAAACAACCCAAACACTGGGTTGTTTATTTATGCCTCAAACGCCTCTGATTGGCTAATGTTGTTTTGTGAGCTTTAGAGTCGCGTTCTGTCACAGACAGGTGTGATTCCTCAGGACGCCGGTTCCACTGATATCTGTCAGGCGGTACAGACGGACATTTTCTGCAATCTGATCCATAAAAAAACTCCTTCCAGCACTTTTGTTGGAGTTGTTTTGGGGGAGAAAGAGGCATTATCTCATCAAATCAAGTAACAGTGACAGCAGTGACAGGTTCATTCCTCCCGAGAGACAACAGAGCAAAGTCTCCAGGTAAGAACCTTTCATTTCTCTTTCCAAAAGAGCCACATTACCATCAATGGCTGCTTTCATCCTTCAGAAGAGAGGTGTAGAAACAAGCTGATGTGTTTGTCTTCTGCTCTGCCGTGTCTCTTGTAGTTCAAGCGTTTGTCAAAGCCTGTGGACAAGTCCAAATTAAACTAAGAATGACTTTTACGTTACAATTACATTTTTTTGTGAACTGAATTTGAACTGAAGTGGCAAAACAGGATTCAGAACTGAAAGTGCAGATTAAAAATGGGATGAGTTTATAACTTACAGATTATATTCATATTTAATGTTTGAAATAAATGAAGGTATTAAACTAATAATGTGATTATTCATTTAAACTAATTAAGAGCATGTATACACACACACACACACACACACACACACACACACACACACACACACACACACACACACACACACACACACTGTGTGCAGAACAATATATCCCTGATATGCATTACAATAACTGATTATACATTTAGTTTACTTTCTCTTCTATCAAGTTTAACTATTTGATAAAGTAATTTTAATGTCCAATATAAAATACATTTATATTGTATTTAGATAATATCATAATATAAATATTGACAAATAGTGAAATTTAAATAGAGACAATTATACACTGCATCTACAGTATAAATGTCTAATTTAAAGTGTGTGTGTGTACAGTATAAAGTCCCCACAATTCACAAAAACCTAACGTGTGTGTGTGTGTGTGTGTGTACAGTATAAAGTCCCCACAATTCACAAAAACCTAACGTGTGTGTGTGTGTGTGTGTGTGTGTGTGTGTGTGTGTGTGTGTGTGTGTGTGTGTGTGTGTGTATAATATTTATTATACAATATATGTATTAATTAATTTAGTAATTTATTTAGTAATTATATAAATAATTGAATAAATTAAATGAAAAATGAAAAATTATAAATATTATTTACATTTATTTAATAAAAATGTTTATATATATAATTTTAAATCATTAAATATATAAAAAATAAAAGAAATTATTATATTTTTGTCAGTATGTTATATTGTAAAGATTTAAAATATTACATATATATATATATATATGATTTATTTAATGATTTTAAATTATATACAATTTATATATAAGATTAATATGTATACAGAGGATATGTTTATAATAAAAAAATATTTATTTATTTAGTATATACACTATATATATATATATATATATATATATATATATATATATATATATATATATATATATATATATATATATATATATATATATATATATATATATATATATATATATACATACATACATACATACATACATACATACATACACACACACAGTGGTGGACAGAATTATTGGCACCCCTGGTAAATATGATCAAAGACAGCTGTAAAAATAAATCTGCATTGTTTATCTTTTTGATCTGTCATTCAAAGAAATTGCAAAAATCTAACCTTTCATTGAAGTAAAAGAATGGAAATTTGGGGGAAACTCACATTATGAATCAAATGCTTTTCTCCAAAACACGTTGGGCACAATTACTGGCACCCCTAGAATTTTTTATGAGCAAAAAATCTCTGAAGTATATTCCCATTAATATTTAAAAGATTAAGCACACCAGGGTGACTATAGGAACATGAAATATATCTATGATGACTAATTCCACAGGAGTATAAATATGAGGGAATACAAATTCCCTTAATCATTCATCACAATGACTGAAACCAAAGAATATCATTCTAATGTGCCGCAAAAGATTGTTGAGCTTCACAAAATAGAAAGTGGCTGTAGGAAAATAGCTAAAGCATTGAAAATCCCCATTTCCACCATCAGGACAATAATGAAGAAGCTCCATGTAACTAAAGATGGTACAAATCTGCCTGAAAGAGGACGTGTGTGTATATCGTCCTAATGCAAGCGAGGAGGAGAGTTTGAGTGACCAAAGACTCTCCAAGATCACAGATGGAGAATCACAGAGATTAGTTGAGTCTTGGGGTCAGAAAGCCAAAAAAAAAACATCAAACAACCCCTACATCACCACATGTTGTTTGGGAGGGATTCAAGAAAAATCCTCCTCGCTCATCCATAAACAAACTCCAGCATATTCAGTGGTCAGAGACGACTGGACCTTCAAAAGGGTTCAGATAAAACTAAAAAATAGCTTTTTGGTAGCAAACACACCAGATGATTCGGTGCAAACAGGGATAAAAATGTCCACAGTTAAAAATACCACTGGATCTTTAATGCTGTGGGCCCTTTTTTTTTTTGCTGGAGGTCCTGGACATCTTGTTCAGATACATGGTATCATGGATTCTAGCAAATACCAAAGGATAAAAAATCTAAACCTGATGGATTCTGCTAGAAATCTTATAATGGGCCGTGGTTGGATCTCCCGTTAGGACAACGATCCAATACAAACATCAAAATCAACACGTGTCACTGAGCACAAAATGAAGCTTCTGCCATGACCGTCCCAGTTTCCTGAACCCTAGAGAAGATGTGTGGCTGAACGGAAGAGAAGAAGCTCCAGCACGGACCTGGGAATCTGAAGGATCTGGAGAGGTTCAGTAAGGAGGAACGGTCTCTGATCTCTGGTCAGGTGTTCTCCAAACTCATCAGGCATTACAGAAGAAGACTCAGAGCTGTTATCTCGGAGAAAGGAGGTTGCACAAAGTATTTAATAAAAGGGTGCCAATAATTATGGCCAACGTGTTTTAGAGAAAAGCATTTATTTCATAATTTGATTTACCCCTCATTGTCAATTATTTTACTTCAATGAAAGGTAAAATTTTTGTGAATGTTTTGAATGACAGATCAATAAGATAAACAGTGCAGATTTATTTTTACAGCCATATTTGATCATATTTACCAGGGGTGTCAATAATTCTGACCACCACTGTGTATGTGTGTGTGTGTGTGTGTGTGTGTGTGTATGTGTATGTACGTATGTGTGTATATATATATATATATATATATATATATATATATATATATATATATATATATATATATATATATATATATATATATATATATATATATATATATATATATATATATATATATATATATATATATAGAGAGAGAGAGAGAGAGAGAGAGAGAGAGAGAGAGAGAGAGAAATATATATATAGTGTATTCAGTATTATAATACAGTGTATTTAATTTATTTGGTAATTATATGTAATTATATATATATTAATATATTATATATTATATTAATATTTAAATTATATATAAATTAGAATTGTATTAAATTATATTATATTAAATTTATTTTTATTTTTTTTACACACTATGATTTTTAATCATATTATTTATTGCCAATTATCAGGCCACTTGAAATATTATACAAACAACCAAAACATTTACCATCACTGTGCAATTTTAAAAAAGTTTTAAAAAATTACATTGGACTGACCTTCATAAATTTGCCAATTTATGCTTGATTTATAAGGCAATACATAATTTACATACAGACCTTTTGCGACCATCCCTCTGCGCAAAGGCACCTGCAGCCAATCAGCCGGGTCTGTGAGGGGCGCTAGTGAGTGGAACAGATCATCAGATGAAATTAGACAGGCAATAAGGCTTTTACTAAACAGTTTTAAAAAATGGCTGATTGATATGTACATCTGTCAGCACTAAAATCTTGAACCTGTTGTGTCCCTTTGTGAAAATGTTTGTTTTGTATTTGTTTTTATTGGCTGTATGTCTTGTATCTTTTATGGTTGAACTTGCAGTGTGCTATGTGTATATATATATATATATATATTTATTAATTCTGGATGGATATATATATATATGGTTGTTTTCTGAAAATCATGTGATGGACATTAAAATTGTAAACTAAATGTATAATCAGTTCTTTAATATATTTTGCATATCAAGGAATAAATGCATTTAATTAGTTCAAATTAATGATGTCATCATTTGTTTTGTCACAAAATGTAAGAAAAACGAACAAATTTCCTCTGTGTGAACTGCAGCTCGGTACATTCCTCTTCCTGTCATCTCAGTGACGCACGCGTCAGATTCACACTCATGAGCCTTTCTTTCGATTTTGAATCCTGCTCGGGCAGACCTTCTGAGAGCCTAATGACTCAATCACACCGGCTAAACTTGCAATGCAAAGGTGCAGACAGGAGGAATCTCACACACACACACACACACACACACAGAGCAAGAGCGCCACCTTGTGCTCCAATTGCAACCATTTCGATTTCAATCCCTATTCCCCTTTTCCCTGCACTGATGATGGTTTGCGTGGTTTATATGGGAGCAACCTATTTTGGGACAATGAACGGCACTATTTAATGAACAAAGGTGTCTTTTATAATATTGCTTTTGCCATTGTTTTATGAATTCAAAAGCCACTCTGGTAAATGCACAGCCTCTAGTGCTTTAATGCATGCTCGTTATTTCCTCAATGATTTCTCATTATAGGCCGCATTACTTCCAGACACACTGACTCCAGCGCAGGTAAATGCATCTGCAGACTAACAAAACCATACACGATTATTGTAATACTCATTAACGTACTGTTTGTGGCTTAGTTCAGTCATTACATAAAGTAAACATTTAAACAGTTTCTCCACCGTAAAGCCAATGTGTATTGAGGGAAGGCAGGCATTTCCCTTTGTCCGTAGGGTCTGGAACAATCTCAAATGAGCACATTACCCGCAAAACGCCTCAGGAGACTTTCTTAATACAGGTCTCTTTGTACATGACTGAACACATAAGCCCCATGAAATCCGCTCTCTGGTATTTTTAATAGAAACATGGGCGTTCTTATTTTGGCAGAGGTTTACGGCTGGGGTTGAGGAGGACGCATGTTAAAATAAAATAAGCATCAAGCCTCTATCAGGCTTTGTTTGAGAGAAATATATCCATTAATTGCTGCGTGCTTTGTTTGTCATTTCCAGAAGTTTACAGAAGGTGTGTGTATGTGTGTGTGGGTAACCTGTACTTTTGAAAAGGCTGGTGTTTAATGGCCCTCTGGGAATTCATCCATAAAACCCAACGCTTGAGTTCAGTCTGTCCTCTTCTCACCCAGCCGCCGGTCTGAGACTTCCTCACCGAGGCGTGTCTAATAACAGCCAGTGCTGTAATACATCCCACAGTTAGCCCGTATCAATGAGTCAATGATGGAGGTAAACAGGCCTTTGAGATCCACTTACCATCACAGGAACTGTATGGAAATGTAACTCATCGTCATGGTCCAAACACGTGTGACTTTTGTTCCGCCGTGGAACACAAAATGATTTTTTTCTCTTAAATGCATGAGTTTGCCTGTCAAACTCCTAAAAGGACGGAAAAAAACACCATTCAATTCTCATATATACTTTCCATACAATTCATGCACTATATTTCATATCTGATGTCATGATGAGATAACTCTGTGAGAGAAAGACTGGCATGTGAGCTGTTAATTCTTCACTTTATTCTGCATAACTCTTTTGCATTACTTACATCAGACCAGGCACGTGTCAAGATGAGATTTGAAATTGTCACACTGTACAAATTGTGAATAAAAAAAGGAATGCAATAATTTACAAATCTCATAAACTTATAATTTTATTTACAATAGAATATAGATAACATATCAAATGTTGAAAGTGAGACATTTTGACATTTCATGCCAAATATTGGCTCATTTTGGATTTCATGAGAGCTTCACATTCCAAAAAGGTTGGGACAGGTAGCAATACCAGGCTGGAAAAGTAAAATGTATATATAAGAAACATCTGGAGGACCAATCTGTAACTTATTAGGTCAATTGACGGCATGATTGGGTATAAAAAGAGCCTCTCAGAGTGCCAGTGTCACTCAGAAATCAAGATGGGCAGAGGATCAACAATTCCCCCAATGCTGTGGCGGAAAATAGTGGAGCAATATCAGAAAGGAGTTTCTCAGAGAAAAAGTTATTATCTTCTAGAGTGCATAATATCATCCAGAGATTCAGAGAATCTGGAACAATCTCTGTGCATAAGGTTCAAGATCGGAAAACCATACTGGATGCCCGTGATCTTTGGGCCCTTAGACGGCACTGCATCACATACAGGAATGATACTCTAATGAAAATCACAACATGGGCTCAGGAATACTTCCAGAAAACATGGTTGTGAACATAATCCACCGTGCCATTCGCCGTCGCCGGCTAAAACCCTATAGGTCAAAAAAGAAGCCATATCTAAACATGATCCAGAAGCGCAGCCGTTTTCTCGGGCCAAGGGTCATTTAAAAATGGACTGTGGCAATGTGGAAAACTGTTCTGTGGTCAGACGAATCAAAATTTGAAGTTCTTTTTTGGAAAACTGGGACACCATGCCATCCGGACTAAAGAGGACAAGGACAACCCAAGTTGTTATCAGCGCTCAGTTCAGAAACTGCATCTCTGATGGTATGGGGTTGCATGAGTGTGTGTGGCATGGGCAGCTTACACATCTGGAAAGGCACAAAGGTCAATGCTGAAAGGTATATCCAAGTTTTAGAAGAACATATGCTCCCCTCCAGACGTCATCTCTTTCAGGGAAGACCTTGCATTTCCATGGCTGCTTAGAAGAAGGATCCGGGCACTGAAATGGCCAGCCTGCAGTCCAGATCTTTTACCCATAGAAAACATTTGGTGCATCATAAAGAGGAAGATGCGACAAAGAAGACCTAAGACAGTTAAGCTAAAAGCCTGTATTAGACAAGAATGGGACAACATTCCTATTCCTAAACTTGAGCGACTTGTCTCCTCAGTTATAAAAAGACGAGGGGACGCCACACAGTGATAAACATGGCCCTGTCCCAAGTTTTTTTTATTTTTAATATTTAAACTTATTTTCCCCTTAAAATTATACATTTTCTCAGTTGAAACATTTGATATGTCATCTATGTCGCATTCTGAATAAAATATAAACTATATTATTAATAATAAAATATAAACTATTATAATTTTAATAATATTACATATAATGTTAATAATTTAAATTAATGAATTAATAAATACAGTATATTATACATACATATGTATATATTAAATTGATATATTGTATAATATATAATATAATTAATGAATATATATGTATATATAATTTATATTTATTAAATTAATTAATAAAAATATTATATATAATTGTTTAATATGATGGATGGATGGATGGATGGATGGATGGATGGATGGATGGATGGATGGATGGATGGATGGATGGATGGATGGATGGATGGATGGATGGATGGATGGATGGATGGATGGATGGATAAGGAATAATAGATGGACGGACGGACGGACGGACGGACGGATGGATGGATGGATGGATGGATAAGGAATAATAGATGGACGGACGGACGGACGGACGGACGGATGGATAAGGAATAATAGATGGATGGACGGACGGATGGATGGATGGATAAGGAATAATAGATGGATGGACGGATGGATGGATGGATGGATGGATAAGGAATAATAGATGGATGGACGGACGGATGGATGGATGGATAAGAAATAATAGATTGATGGATGGATGGATGGGTGAGAAATTATAGATGGATGGATGGATGGATGAGAAATAATAGATTGATGGATGGATGGATGGATGGATGAGAAATTATAGATGGATGGATGGATGGATGAATGGATGGATGAGAAATAATAGATTGATGGATGGATGGATGGATGGATGGATGAGAAATTATAGATGGATGGATGGATGGATGGATGGATGGATGGATGGATGGATGGATGGATAGATAATAAATAATAAATTGATGGAAAAGATGAATGGATGAGAAATCATAGATAGATGGATGGATGGATTGATACACGTGACTGAATTCATATTTCTTGTTATCATATAAAATCCTGATCTGATAGCTTTGGTTTAAATGCTTGAATGTAGTTAAGTTGATTTAAAATAAAATAATAATTTTTAATGGATGAGCAGATAGTGAAGGAACACAGAAACTCCATCATTTAAAAGTCAAAGGGTGACGGGGCGACTGCTTGGATTAATGTAATATAGAACATTTTAAACTATATGAAAACAATATGATAAAACTAAGAGCCAGATATGTCAACAAATGCACTGAAGTGTTGTTTCTTTATCTAACTGAACAATGGATCCTCAAATGGTGTCACAACTGCAGCAAGGTACACATAAATCTCTCTCTGGGGTGCAAACGTGCAGTGGGGGAGAGGAACGGGGTGTGTGAGGGACGTCCTGAAGGACTGAAGGGGAGTCGCAGCGGCTAGCGTTAACACCCGCCATTAGCATGACAAAGACACTCGGCACAGAGTGTGGCCCTGACCTTCAGCCCTGACAGGGTGTGAGAGAGGAAGTGCGGAGACTGAAGCCTCCTCCATTCTCACACACACACACACACACACACACACGGGTCCCTCCGCCGCCTGCCTGCCATATTATCATGCTGATCTGATGGACGCCCCTGAGCAACACAAAGCCACGGAGCAACAGAGCGAGACCCCATCTCATCATTCAACAGGCCTCGAGTGGCCACAGCCATCAGAAGCACACTGTAAATACAGTCATTGCACAGCCTGCAGGTCATTATTATACAATTGTCTGGAAATCCAGGTGCTTGAAATTGATTGTCACAATATAGCAAAATGAAATCTTGTCAACAGAAAATGCTGAACTTTACAGGATATCTGATTAAGATCTTTTTAAATGCCCGAGATCACAATCAAAATCCCTGTCTTTGTGACATTATGACCTAAAGTAAGCGACACTGATCATGCAACTCTTCAATTAAAGCTCCAAAAGTTTTTTTTTTTTTTTTATCATGCTGGAGATCATGATCCTCATGTTTTGTCCATTGGTGCTGTCATTGAAATGTTTGTACCAGTCAAAACCCTGAGCTAATGAAATGGACAGATGAAGTGACATGAAATGATGGACAGGGATGAAAATGTGAAATGTCTTTATAACACTAAATCCTCATCACAGCAACATCTAAATGTGGATTTACCATTGAACAGATTAATAAAACAACTCCTAATTTATGGATGTTTTAAACCACTGATGACGATTAATAATCTTTATTTTTTATTTTAAGTGTATATTGTCCATTTATTAAATAAATCCATAACAAATATGTAGGCTACAACAGCAGTTATCATATAAAGTAACCATGGTACATTTAATCTCTTTCCAGCATGAGAACTCACAATTAAAAACAAAATACAATTTATTAAAATATACAAATTACTGCTGTGAAGTCGATTAATTGCAAATAATTACATCTAACACAAAAGTCTGTCTATATAATATGATACACACACACGCATATATATTATATTATCTATATATATATATATATATATATATATATATATATATATATATATATATATATATATATATACATACACACACACACATACAGTATACATACCCACATATACGCACACAGTATACATACAGTACACACGTATACACATACACAGTATACACGTGTGTGTGTGTGTGTGGGGGGGGGGGGGGGTGATTAGGAGGCCATGATGGACAGGGGCCAATGGGCAAATTGACCACAGAGAGTCAGGACCTCGGTTTAACGTCTCATCTGAAAGACGGTGCTCTTTGTCAGTACAGTGTCTCCATCACTATACTGGGGTGTTAGGACCCACACAGACCACAGGGTGAGCGCCCCCTGCTGGCCTCACTAACACCTCTACCAGCAGCTCCTGGTTTTCCCAGTTGGTCTCCCATCAAGGTACTTGCCAGGTTCAGCCCTGCTTGGATTTATTTATATGAATTATTGTTAATAATATATAATATTTGTAACATTAATATTAATAGGCTATTCATTGTTGGTAAAACATTTTAAAATAATGCGTCTCCTTCATAGTCAATGTGTGTATTGTGTGATCGACATGGCTCAGTTACTGCAGTTCAACAACAGTAACCAGCTCGGTCATCTGAAGGAAATTACTTTTTTTTTTTTTGTCATGGAGGGTATTGTTTTCATTTTACATTTCATTAAATTAGTTCATAAAGCCTGTTTATTATCGGGATATTCTAGATGTGTGAGGAATTTCACACACACACACACACACACACACACACACACACACACACACACACACACACACACGCGCGATGGCGAACGCGCTGCGCGTGCACTACGTCGAGAGCGCGCGTAGAGGCGGTCCGGCTGCTTCAGTTTCTGTAATCGCTTTTTTTCTGCTACCTTCAGTTAAATAGCGACGCGACGAGAACGAGCGGACGGCCCGACTCTGACTACACGGTATCATCCAGGAAAAGCGAATCGGGACGACACATCGACGGCCGCTCGGCAGGTAAATATCCTCGCATGTCCGTCAGAGCCCTTCGTCCGTGCGTGAAAAGTCGCTAAATGTCCCGCGAAAGTGGTTGTCCCCCCCTTCCTCAGTGTGCGGGGATGTGCGGGACGAGCCTTCTCCTTTGTGCCGAGCCAGTTGCTCGTCGTGGTCATCACGGCTTAATCGTTACAGGGTTTTCCCCTCGCGTTTTGGACAATATCCCCGCGGAAAACATGGCTCGATGATTGCGTTTGTTCGGCGTAACGTATTTTGTGCGGGATCGAGAGGCGCTCGCGGCCTCCCGCATAAATAGACGCTCCTGTATAACGCGCGTGCAGCTGCGGCAGCCGCAGGGTTTCTGTCTGACAGCAATCATGTCCTAAACACTCTAGAGTACACTAGATATACACCTATGTGTACTTAAAATGGAGTAAGCCCTTGGTATTGTGTTGTCAGCCTTTTTGGGCTGTTCTGTTAGATGGGAAATGTGTGAAATATAATTTCAAAGCAAATTTATGTCTATTTTTTTTATTTTTCAGTATGTTAAAATGCTACCTTTGTGTTGTACTTTGGTGGTGCCTTATGCACTCTAAAAATGCTGGGTTAAAAACAACCCAAGTTGGGTTGAAAATGGACAAACCCAACGATTGTGTTAATTGTTTGCCCCAACTTGCAGGGTAGTTTTATTTAACTAAACTGTTGTTTAAAATTGACTTCAAATAAAATGGCTGGCTTAAAATAAAAATCAGACATAATTATAGAGGCAACAATAATAATCAAAAGGTGAATATTTAATAATAAGCAATTTATTATTTTTGTTAAACATATGAATGTTAATTTCCAACATACTTTGGGTTCGTTTTAAGCGAGCAATACAGTCATTTTTAAACAATAGTTGAGTTAAATAAAAGTACCCAGCAGGTTGGCAAACATTTAACCCAATCGCTGGGCTAAAAGAACCAAATCACTGGGCTAAAAATAACCCAATCGCTGGGCTAAAAGAACCAAATCACTGGGCTAAAAGAACCAAATCACTGCGCTAAAAGAACCAAATCACTGGGCTAAAAATAACCAAATCACTGGGCTAAAAGAACCAAATCACTGGGCTAAAAGAACCAAATCACTGGGCTAAAAATAACCAAATCACTGGGCTAAAAGAACCAAATCACTGGGCTTAAAAGAACCAAATCACTGGGCTAAAAGAACCAAATCACTGGGCTAAAAATAACCAAATCACTGGGCTAAAAGAACCAAATCACTGGGCTAAAATAACCAAATCACTGGGCTTAAAATAACCAAATCACTGGGCTAAAAATAACCAAATCACTGGGCTAAAAATAACCAAATCGCTGGGCTAAAAGAACCCAATCGCTGGGCTAAAAGAACCAAATCACTGGGCTAAAAATAACCAAACCACTGGGCTTAAAAGAACCAAATCACTGGGCTAAAAGAACCAAATCACTGGGCTAAAAGAACCAAATCACTGGGCTAAAAGAACCAAATCACTGGGCTAAAAGAACCAAATCACTGGGCTAAAAGAACCAAATCACTGGGCTAAAAGAACCAAATCACTGGGCTAAAAGAACCAAATCACTGGGCTAAAAGAACCAAATCACTGGGCTAAAAGAACCAACTCACTGGGCTAAAAGAACCAAATCACTGGGCTTAAAAGAACCAAATCACTGGGCTAAAAATAACCCAATCACTGGGCTAAAAATAACCCAACCACTAGGATAAAATAACTCAATTACTGGGCTAAAAATTATCCAACCGCTGGGTTTGTCCATTTTCAACCCAGGTTGGGTTGTTTTTAACCCAGCATTTTTTAGTGTGTAAATATACTAAATACACTACGTGGTCAAAAACTAAAACAAAAAAACAACCAAAAAAAAAAAACGTTGCTGATTGGATTTAAGGAGGCAAATGTTTATGATTGGATCATTATTGCACTGATTATTATTAGCATGTTATATGTTTGCCAATAGTTCTTCTAACTAGGGCTTATGACAAATCATAATTGTCGATTATTCCCTTTAAGTTGTAATTGTGATTTATTACTTATAATTATCACAATTTATGTTGAGTGATGTATTTATTAGCTTTATGCCATTGTTTGAAACCACTTTGAAACCACCGCATGCCATATTATGTGACCCTGCTGGACCACAAAACCATAAACTCATAAGGGTCTGAAAGCTGATTAAATAAGCTTTGCACTGATGTGTGGTTTATGATAGGAAAATATTTGAAAATCTGGAATCTGAGAGTGCAAGCAAATCTAAATATTGAGAAAATCTCCTTTAAAGTTGTCCAAATGAAGTCCTTAGCAATACATATTACTACTAATAATACATTTTCTATATATTTACGGTAGGAAATGTACTAAATATCTCCATGGAACATGATCTTTACTTAATATCCTAATGATTTTTGGCATAAAAGAAAAAAATAATAATTTTGAATGTATTGTTGGCTATTGTCACAAATATACCTGTGAGACGCAATAAAATATGCATGGAACTATAATATTATACTAAAATTAAAACAATGGGACCTGTAGGATAACCTGTAGAAAGAAAAACACATCTTAAGCGCACACTCTAAAAGATGCTGGGTTAAAAACAACGCAAGTTGGGTTGAAAATGGACAAACCCAGCGATTGGGTTATTTTATCCCAGTGGTTGGGTTATCGCTGGGCTAAAATAACCCAATCACTTGGTTTGTCAATTTTCAACCCAACTTGGGTTGTTTTTAACCCGGGATTTTTAGAAGGCACAGATTTGATTACATATTGGTGGCATCTGTAATTGATTACAAATTCGATTAATTGTGCAGCTCTACTTTTAACTTTTATTTTATTGAGTTTGTAGTTTAATTTCATGGCCATTTTCTAGAAAGACAATGCCAAAAAATTAATGGAAATGCATGTTGTGATGAATATTTCCATCAAGAGGTGCATTGATTTTTGCTCAAGATCTTGTGTATTGACAATGCAAGAGTCCAGCACTCTGTAAAGGATCCTTCAGCACATCCCAAATTAATTTAACGTTTGGACTTTTTGTACTGGAATATGGCCAGGATGTGTCTTCCTGGATTGAAATAAAAAGCTACAAAATTAGGGTTAGAAGAACCGTTCCCAAACATGCTAATAACCAATCATAGACTCTCCAGCATATTTATATCCAAACATTGACCGTATCTTCTGCACAGCACAAAATATACAAATCCTCATTATGCTACGCTGGTGCCTTTACATTCCCAAAATATTTGTAATAATGTTCATGGGAACACCAGAAACATGCATTGAAGTAATTGGGATCTTCTTTTATTTCACACAGATTTATTTCTGCATACTTAAAATGGCAAATGCATACCATGATGAATTTGGGGCTTTGGAGTGAGTATACTGAGGACTGAGTTACGTTTCTTATTTGTGTGAGGTTTAGCCATTCAGTTTTTCTTAATCGAAACAGTCCATCCCTAAACTGTAAACTGTTTGCTTGAACATCAGAACTCGATGTGCAAAATGTTGGAGCTCACCCAAAACATTTATTCATGCTTCAAAACCCAGTAATTGTGTCAGTAAACTGGCCAATCCCACCAAAATAAAGTGTTTTTGTCATCGTGTGAGCCATACTGATCAAAATGCTTAGATATATTTGTTGATATTTGTTTAAACCATGGAAATATTTGTTATATACAAATTTCATGTTTGGTTGTTGTTTTTTTTGTTGACATTAACTGTTTTCTGTTCATTAATGTCAGTTTTGTCTTGTGGATCACACTGAGCTTTTTACTGTATACAGATTCAGACAGTATAGGTCAAATTGACCAGGGAAAGTGTAATGTAGCACATTGAAAAGAAAATTAACATTTGCATTTATATACAGTGCATTAATGTTTTGAAGAAATGTGTTTATGCACGCTTAAAATGTGGTTAGTTTTTAAGCACTATTATGTCTTTCTATAACATATACATATCTTACACACACACACACACACACACTGACACACACACACTGACACACACACACACACACACACACACACACACACACACACACACACACACACACACACACACACACACACATATATAGATGCATGCTTTTCTTTGTATTTTTGTCTTGTTTCTAGGTCAAACATCTAAACATTCTTAAAACAAGAAGCATGTACTAGACAAGTAAATATTATTGTCTTGTTTTGGGGGAAAACAACAGAAAATGAAGTGCATTTTTGCTTAAATTAAGCACAATAATCTTAATTCAAACAGAAAACAAGACTATTTTGCTTACCCTAATATTGGCAGATTATTTTGCTCAATGAATGCAAAATACTCACTTAATTCTTAGTTATTTCTCCCAAACCAAGACGAGAACTTAAGCTTGTCTAGTAAATGCTTCTAATTCTAATGCTTCTTAATGTAATCATTTTTAGATATTTGGGCTGCAAACAGACAAAAATACTACGTGAGAAAAGCATTTTTTGCGGTGTGTGTTTGTTGCAATTTAACAAACATTCCATGTCATAAATGGAATATAACAGATTTTGATGAATTTTGCATGTGATGGCCCACTTAAACAATTGAACTTGTAAAAAGCGCTATATAAATATAGGTGACTTGACAAGTTGTGAAGAGTTTGAGAATCAACTCCTCAGTTTTGCTCAAGCCATGTGCATTTAGTCATTGTGCAAATTCTCTTTTGCACACATGTGCCAAAACAAATGCAATTTGCTTAAATGCAATAAGAAATTCTAATCTCTAATCTTTCCTGTAGCTCAAACAGTAGAGCATAGCGCTAGCAACGCCAAGGTCATGGGTTCGATTCCCAGGAAAAGCAAGAATTGACAAAAAAAATGTAAAATATGTACCTTGAATGCAATGTAAGTCGCTTTGGATAAAAGCGTCTGCCAAACGCGTAAATGTAAATGTAATCTGATGTGAACAAGAAACAAATTGTTCAGAGATCTTGTTTTGAGGGCGAAAAAAGTCTTGCAATTGAGGGAGAACTGTAATTTCAGTCCAGAATCAGATCCATTACCCCTGAATGAGTGAACCAGGGACTAAAGGTGCCCAAACACAACCTAAAACATCACACATCCATGTGATTTATCTGTGGCTGGAATGAAACACGCTCGATTTGAAGGGAAATAACTCAAGCAGGACTGTAAACCGAGAGTATTGTGACTGTATTTGGACTCTGCGCTATTAACTCCCTGGCATGACTGGATGTGCGCGGCACTTTAAATGTTTTATGACTCATTTCCCACATTATCACAAAACGACTTGACCCGTAAAATCCGTTCCTCAGAAGTGTTAATACCTTCCTGTTGGTGTATCTGTGATCATTTACGACTTGGATCTAAAAGAGAGGTGACCAAACTCGAACGGCAACTTTTGAAGCGGGGTCTCCGTATTCTCCATGGCATGCATCTTTTATGTTTGTTTAAACGATGTGCTGAGAGCGTAGGTATGTATTAGCGGGACTCGTGTGGCTCAGAGGGTTTCCTTGCCGCTGTATTTCTTCTGATAACATCAGAAACAATCATCAGAACTCTCGCAGATCAGATAAACATCTAAATCCTGATCAAATGTCTGGGAGAAAATACTACAGCATTATTTCATTTCAGTTCACTTCCTGCGACCGCACAGGAAACCTGCTTTAAATTCCTCCTGAATGAAAGTGGGCCCGCGTTATGCTGATGACGTCTTTATACATGCACTCCAATTGCATCCTTTGAGTTAATGTTGTTTGCAAATGTCATAATTGGACATGTTTTTATCTGCTGAATACTGACTGTTGTGTGATGCATTTCCATATTTGCATGAAATACATATTTGCATGTTATTTGGAATAATGTGCATGATAAGACCAGACGCATGCATTGAAAAACGAAAGAAGGCCAAACAAAAGCAGAACGAGAACTCATTCTTGTGTGAAATGTTGCAGTGACAACATAATGTTTTATGAATGATTTGCACAGAAGGTTGTAATTTTTTTTTAGCAATTCTGGGATTTATGCACAATCCATTTTTTTTTTTAAATCTTCGACCGATATCTTCCATATTGCCTAAAAATATGAAAACATCTGCCCTTTGGCTGAATGCATGAATCCCCAGAAATGTGCATTAAGAAAATTTGAGAGAAATAGTTTGTGAAACCATTGCATTAAATTGAATGCAATTAATGATTTACACAGAACAGCAAATCCCACAAAACACACACAAAAAACTATGCAGTTTATTAATTACAGCTCAGCGTTCAGAGTCAAAGACCTCACGTTAAGAGTTAATCCGATTCCTCTGCCTTTGGATCGCTGTTTTATTATTCAGCGCAGCTGGAATTAAGACAACTATTGACTTCATACCCCAGTGACTTCACCCGGCGGTCTGCTAATGTAATCGTGTGTGAATCCTGCTGTTCGTCCAGGGCCAAGATGTCTAGTGAGGTGCAGAGACCAGATGATAGCCCCAGCACCAGCGGAGGGAGTTCAGATATCGAGCAGCGGGAGACGGCTCCTCCTCAGCAGGAGCGCGATCTGGTTGTGCCCAAGAAGAAGGAGACCAAGATCTCCAGCAAAACTGCAGCCAAACTCTCCACCAGTGCCAAGAGGTAACCAAATCTGTGTTTTGCTTCACGACCCAGGTTTTACTAGTTAGGACACATTTCTCAATACTTAAGTCACTCTTTCAAAACCCTGTAACAGTTCTCCTAACCCAGAGGTTTTCAAACTGGGGTGCGGGGACCCCCAGGGGTCCTCCAGAAGGGTCCAAGGGGTCCCCAGAAAAATTTCTGATAATTAAAAGACAAAGCAAAAATGGATAAAGTCTACCAAACAATCTAACTGTTTAATTTCTAAACGTTTCTCACCTTGTTTGCCTCATACATACCTTTCAGAATGGTATATGTTTGCTTTGTATCTAGTTTTTCTCACTATAGTTCCCTTTATCTCTCTCGCTGGGTTCGTAGAGCAGTGTTCGTAATGCGGTACGCAAGCTACTTACCGGTACATACATTTATTGTGAAAGTTGCTTATACAAGCAATTTTTGTTTGAACACCTTCTTCAGGTTTATACATCCAACATTAAGTATATCCAATTTAAATTTGGAAACAATGTTGTATTTAAAGCTCCACTGTGTGATATTTTCCCCCATCTAGCGGTGTAAAGGTATATGAACATCCAGTGAATAATAGTTTGTGTTCCTCTCTATTCTGATTTCGTTTTAACTCCTACGGTGGCCGATTTAGTCCAAGTTTAACATGGCAATCCTCCTCTTCACATTCGACATGGTGCCATCGAGTGTTAACACGCGAAAGGCAAAGCTTGAATTTACGGGTATGTCCCTCTTTGGCTAATGTACTTTCAAGATGGAGGAGCAACATGGCGACCGCCATTCGAACCCCTCACCCGTATGTATTTTCAATGGCATATTATAAACTTACGAGAATACTTTATTACTTGAAAGAAGTAAATATACATTAATGAGCACATATATTTGTGAAAGAACTAAGTGTTTTTAGCTAAGAATAAACTAAAAAAGTTACACAGTGTAGCTTTAAAATGTCACACTATTTATCTAACAGTTTAAATGTTTTTTCACTCATAAAAATATATAGATGGATTTAAAGGGGTCCCCCATAAAGGTGCATCATATTTGGAGGTCCTTGGCATGGTAAAGTTTGAAAACCCTTGTCCTAACCAACTGCTCATTTCACATTCAAAATGCACTAAAACTAATAATGCATGTCTCAAATCAAGTCATTCTTCCAGAACACTAACATAGGGAACGTGCTGCCTAACAGACACATTTTGGCGCAGTTTACACCTGGTATTAATATCGTTTTGGTCGATCAGATCACAAGTACCCTCCGATCATCTGAGCTTGGTCTTTTGTCCACTCCTCGTTTTAGGTTGTCCATTGTAGATGGTAGGGCATTCAGTATCAGTGCACCTAAATTATGGAATTCGCTTCCCTTACTATTGTGTAATTTATCTTCTCTGTCTCCCTTTAAGACCTAGCTTAAGACATATCTATTTAATTTGTGTTTTGAATAATGCGGCTATAGAATACCTGTGCTTCTCTTGTTTTTTGTGAGTATGCTAATGTACTATTGTGCAAATGTATTGTCTAACACTATGTAAAGCGACCTTGAGCTTTGGAAAGGCTATATATATATATAGATATATATATAAACTTCTCTTCTTCTTCGGGTAGAGAAAACAGACACATTGCCGTTTACACCTGGTGTCTCTTTTGTCCACTTTCAGCCACTTCTGTCCTGATTTCTTCAAGAGGAGGGTCTATTGGTGACAAAGTTTAAAGGGATAGTTCACCCAAAAATGAGCCTGTGATGTTTATCTGCTGACCCCCAGGGCGTCCAACATGTAGGTGTGTTTGTTTCTTCAGGAGAACACAAATGAAGATTTTTAACTCAGCTGTTGCTCGTATAATGCATGTCAATGGGGTGTAATTCTATGAGAGTGAAAAACACACAGACATACGAATCCATATTAAACCCTACGGCTCGTGGAGACACATTGATGTCTTAAGACACCAAACGATCGGTTTGTGAGAGAAATCGAACAGTATTTATATAATTTTTTTACCTCAAATACAACACTCGCGCCATCTCTTCCGCTGGGTGAGGTCAAATGCACAAAATGTATTATACTATACGCGAGGGACATCACTTCCGACGCATGTATCCCATTGAGATACACCATATATTTTGACCTCACCCAGCGGAAGAGATGGCGCGAGTGTTGTATTTGAGGTAAAAAAATTATATAAATACTGTTCGATTTCTCTCACAAACCGATCGTTTGGTGTTTTAAGACATCAATGTGTCTCCACGAGCCGTAGGGTTTAATATGGATTCGTATGTCTGTGTGTTTTTCACTCTCGTAGAATTACACCCCATTGACATGCATTATACGAGCAACAGTTGAGTTAAAAATCTTCATTTGTGTTCTCCTGAAGAAACAAACTCACCTACATCTCTGAGGCCCGGGGAGTCAGCAGATAAACATCACAGGCTCATTTTTGGGTGAACTATCCCTTTAAATCCTGTCTGGCTGTTGCGCTTCACATAATGTTCACTCATCAGTAGCGGAGAGGAGCGGGTCTTTTAGAGGCGGTTTGAATGTATTTGACCACATGAGCTTTTACACTACAACCGCAATCCGGTCAAATGCATTTTCAACCACCTCTGAAGGTGGACAAGCTTAAAAAGTTTTACACCCCGTTTACTCCTGTATTGAGTGCCATCCACTTGTGATCCGATCGACCAAAGCACTGGGGTGTAACAATACACTCAATACAATTGTGATACTGAATTCACGACACAATACATATCGCGATATTTCAAGCCAAAATAAAGAGGTTTTCGATGCAGGCATTGGATATCTTAAGCCTTGTGCACACACACACACACACCTCTCCTGCTATTAATGCACTATACCTATAAGAGTAAACCATCTAAAACACTTTAAATAATCATATTACTTAAACCAAATGTGATCTGGTGATTTAAATGATGTTTGCGCTTTCGCTCTGAGGAAATCAATCACAGTTATAATCACAAGAAAGCGTGCCAAAATGACCATTCCTGAACTAAACAAATGTTTAGCTCATCCAAAAATATAATTAATGTTGTTCTCGCGCGTCACGCTCGCATCTCAACGTCCTGTTTACTATAGTATGTGTGTCGTTGTAAATCTGCTCATCATATAAAGCCATCGTGCCTCTTCAGGAGACATGGTAAAAAAAAACTAACCGAGTGTCTAATCCAAATCCATGTCCTTTATGACATTTTTTGGATCTTTTAAGTTTGAGAGGACTCTTTGTCCTTGGACTTTAAATGGAGGGACAGAAATTTCTAAGGTTTCATAGATAATATCTTGATTTCTTTTTGGAAGTTAAACGAAGTGACACGAGAGTGAGGACATGATGACAGAATTGACATGTTTGGGTGAATTATACCTTATAAATACAATAGTTGAGCCTTGGATAAAACAAATCTATATCACGAATCATATCTTTCGCATCAACGATACGTATAGTCACATATCTCTAAATGAAGCCCCCACCCATTACACGCACCTAATACCAGTTAAACAGGGCCCTTTTCACTCATAACTTTAAAAACACATACACGGGCAGTATTACACAATGATTTCATTTGTAAAATGTCTTTTCAAAACAAGAGTTAGCCTACAGCTCTGCTCATGCTTGCATTATTCCTTCACCCCTTTTGTATAGTTGATAACATAAAGGCCCATTCATATCGTTCTTGGTGTGAACTGACCTAAACTATTGAGTAAGTGTTCAGATACATCTAATCATTTAGATTTTTTCATTCAGTTTTATATGCTGTACCAAAATCATGGCAAAGTACCCAGTAAAGCAGAATATATGCCAAGCTACTAGGGGTGTAATGGTACACAAATCTGTCGGTTCGGTATGTACCTCGAAGTCACACTTTGCCATGATTTTGGTACAGCAGTTTTACAAAATTGCTTTTAATTTATTTTTGTTTAACAGTGGTTTACAGATTTTTTTTATCAGTCCTTTAATTAATTCAATTATAGCTAAAAGTTTCTCAAAGATAATGCTGTAAATATAGAAAGTCCTTACTTAGGCTACACATTGAAATATTAAAGGTTAACAACAGAGTCCAACTATTAGCCTCAATTAAGTTATTTACTTTTAGATATAATAATCAATATTTATAAGCTTCACACATAAGGCAATTTTTGCATTAACTTCTACATTTAATTATATATTTTTTCTTCGCCAATTCGTTTTTGAAATGAATAATGAACATGGTACAGGTACATAAAGATTTGGCGGCGTTTGTGTTTGAGTGAGAAAAGAGTTTATGTCACTGAGCACGTTTACATGCACACCAATAAGCTGAAAACTCACTAATATCCGCTTAGTGAAAAAGTTTTCCCCGTTTACATGCAAACCAGTAAACTGGCATGCAAGTAAACCACGTTTACATGACTATTAATAAACCAGTTATTTCCATGTAGCAATGTCAAAAATAATAGTTTCCGTATCTGACAAATGCTACATCAGTTGTGATGTTAAGTAAAGCTTGGAACGTGTCATCCGGAAATATTTCAGCTCATATTATTCTCTCATGCAGTTCCAGAGCCTCTTCTACTTCTGCTGCATGAGATAAGAACACATCTTTACAATTTTCTGGGTCTTAAAAGAGTCTGTGTTTGTGATTTATATGTCCTTATTTCATGCAAAACACTCGCTGGATACATTTAAATCTGCTCTAAGTTTGCGTTTTTGTCACCTATCACACATGCGCACTTCAATAAGCCGACAGAAAGCAGGTTAATGTGTTTACATGCAGCACGAAATCGGGGTAAGAGGCAAAAACGACCTGTGTTGACCGGTTTACGCTTACGCCGTTTATGACCTTAAGGTCTTTGCACACTGAGTCCGATATTTTCGAATGCGTTTTTTCGTATTCGTAATCCGAAAAATTCGTCACGCGCAGAGACCTTGCACACTGAGTCCGATGCGTATTAATGAATGCGTTACGGAGAAAAAACGCAAAAGAAGGACAGTGACGTCTAGTGAGGATGATTTGTTTGTCCTGAGGAGATATTGTTCATCCACTCCTGCAATCGCGTAGAGAGGAGATTTTCTCCTCCTTATCAAGCGGGATTATCCAGACCGACCGATTCACAGTTTCAGTGGCTCAGTTTGATGCTTTGCTAGCGATACTGGGGCCACATTTTAAAAAGAAGACCACTAAATTCTGTGAATCAATTGATCCCGAACACCTGGCAGTATGTCTATGGATCCGATCTCACACACACACACACACACACACACACACACACACACACACACACACACACACACACACACACACACACACACACACACAGCTTTACAGAGACTTGATGTGCTATAATTATAGCTGTGATATAATATTTGTGGTATTTTTGCTTGAATAATATGTATGGTGGCTCTGAGTTATCAAAACGTCTCTTTTTAAGGATTTACGCGTTTTTACGGATGCGAAAAGGCAGAAAATCGAACCTGTTCCGAAATTTTTTTTTTGACGGCCGAAAGTTTCGGAGGCAGTGTGCAAGCATTATTGACATAACTTGAGGTCGAATTTATTTTTTGACGTGCGTAAATTTCGCATGCGAATTACGGACTCAGTGTGCAAAGGCCTTTACTCTGATAAAAGAAAACTGGTTACCGCGTTTACATGACCATGTACATTGTCGGTTTATTAGGCATAATCGGCTTAAGAACGTGCATTGTCAACCATAGACTGTAAAAAAAATATGGAGGTAGTGTCCGTGACGTCACCCATAGGATTCCGATAAGCCGTTCTGAAGCGTAAAGCTTTCTCCTGCTTTTAAAAAGTTGCTAACTTAAAGGGTTAGTTCACTCAGAAATGAAATTGATGTCATTAACTCCTCCCCCTAATGTCGCTCCACACCCGTAAGACCTCCGTTCATCTTCACACACAGTTTAAGATATTTTATATTTAGTCTGAGAGCGTATGCAAGTGTATGCACACTATACTGTCCATGTCCAGAAAGGGAATAAAAACATCATCACAGTAGTCCATATGAGACATCAGTGGGTTAATTAGAGTCTCTTGAAGCATCCAAAATACATTTTGGCAGTGGCGGCTCCAGAGATTTTCTGTTGCAGGTGCTATGGGGATGCTTAACACTTAAGAGAAGGTGCTTTGAATTTTGCGGCATCATTATGGCATTATGGAGTCGCACCCTGGTTTAAATTAATACGTACACACCCGCCTTATATAGTGAACTATATATATATATATATATATATTATATATATATATATATATATATATATATATATATATAATTAATATTAAATATAATTAATATTAAATATAATATAATTCTGGGCTCTCTTGAGGATGGTTGCTAATATCACCTGCAGCTCAAACCGTAACCATAGTTGCCAAGTCCGCGTGTTACGCGACTTTGGGCTTCTTTTTGGGCAAGTCGTGTTAAAAATCTTGAGTCGTGGGTTGCGTTTTTTTGGGCTTATTTTTTAAAATGTGTTTGCTTGTTAGGAAAATATGACAAGCAACTTTGTTTCTTAGCTGTTTTGTCCAGTACATTGCTGACACGGTCTTCTCACAGCTAATGGCCATTCAATGCAACGATACTGCAATTCGTCCTCATACATCCCGCCTCGCTCCTCATTGAAGAAAAATCGCGTTCAACGTGCAGCATGTGATGTGACCATAGACTGGGACATTATAAATGCACGTAATGATAGTTCGTAGACGTAAATAGACGAATACATTTTTTGTTTTACAAACAATACAACCAGAAGACATGTACAGAGACGGAGGAAACGGAGGAGAGGCACCTAATTTACCGATTTTTAAAAAAAATGATAATAATAGATTTTTTTTATAATGTACTTTTTAATTCAGAAGAATCTCAATGTATTTATTATTACAGGCTATGATAAAACAATAAAATAAAATGTGTGCATGTTCACCACTGCTAATGTGTACATTAACTCCGACTATGGGTTACCATAATTAGCCTTCACATCACTTTTTCCATCTCCAAACCTCTTCTGTTCACAGCCTTTATTGCAATTTGAATAATTTCGTAATATCACATCTGTTTTTGCTTTTCAAACTCTGAAAGGTTTCAATTTAATAGCAGGCTCATTTATTGATAAATTGTTGATCATAAATTATATTGATAATAATATAGTAATATTGGGCTTGTTTTTGAAGCTGCAGTTGATTATTTATCTCGTGAGAGTTGGTAACACTGACTGACTGTAACGTTAGCATACTCAATGAAAACCGCCGCCGCCGATTCTCTGTCTTTAAGTTCATCCCAGGAATTTTCTTGTTCTTGAGGCTCTGTGATGACGAGTGTTGTGTCTGCACCTTCACAGTCTCGTTTCTCGTTTCAGGATATGACTCAGAACGTGGACGTTTAGGGAGCAAAAAACGATCCATTTTGGTGTAACGTTATTTTACTTTGCTAAAACTCGCTATCAAAAACAAGCTCAGAGGTTCGCGGGCGCCGAGCCCATTGGCCAAAGATGATCACCTGTTTGGGCCTCATGTATTTAAGACTAATATATAATTTTAAATTATTATTTAATTCCTATTTTAAAAACATGAGAGAATATTCAAACATGACTTTAAAATATGAATATAAAAAATTACAGACATTTCTTGGGGGTGCTGGGCAGGTGCTATGACTAATATAGGGGGAGCTGCAGCACCACCTAGCCCCCCCCTGGCGCCGCCACTGCATTTTGGTCCAAAAATAACAAAAACTACGACTTTATTCAGCATTGTCTTCTCTTCTGCGTTCCTCAAATAAAGATTTAAATGGTTATGAATCAGCGGATTGATTTATGAGTCGGATCGCGTGTCAAACGGCTGAAATAACGTGCCATTGGCGATCCGAAACATGAATCAATCCGCTGATTCATAACCGTTTGAATCTTTATTTGAGGAACGCGGAAGAGAAGACAATGCGGAATAAAGTCGTAGTTTTTGTTATTTTTGGACCCAAATGTATTTTGAGACTCTAATTAACCCACTGATGTCTCATATGGACTACTGTGATGATGTTTTTATTCCCTTTCTGGACATGGACAGTATAGTGTGCATACACTTGCATACGCTCTCGGACTAAATCTAAAATATCTTAAACTGTGTGTGAAGATGAACGGAGGTCTTACGGCTGTGGAACGATATTAGGGGGAGGAGTTAATGACATCAATTACATTTTTGGGTGAACTAACCCTTTAACTATTCATATGATTAGTTTCCCCTGATATAAAAGAGCTACGACCCACTGGTTGAGATGCATTAGTCTCTTTTGCAGACGTGTAAACCTCTCAATGTCAAAGCATTCAACTTGCAAAGAAAATAACATGTTTGGATGCTTTTACACCAGAGGGATGTGTGTAATCGCCCTGTCTGATTGGAGCAGGTGACTGTAGCGCGCTGAAGTTTGCTTCAATGCACTTCTATTGTTCTCAGCTCTGTGAACGGGCCTCGCTGGCAGCGCTGTAGATTCTCTGAAGGCCCGACTGCAGTAAGACGGCATTATGCAATCAGTTGAGCAAAGCTTTGCTGGGACACGGCGCTTTTTATAACACAGACTGCGGCATCCTGTTCCTTCTGCTTTTAAGTGCATATCAAGAGCCAAACATTCCCTTTTGGACTGCGGATGGTTTATGTCTGCTTGATGTCGAAGCCTCGGGGTTCAGACGTCGACATCAAAGGTGTTTGTTCATGAATGTTTTGAGCCTCCAAATTAAAACAATTAGCTTGTGCAGAGATGAGAATCGATTCCCTCTGTGGTCTGTTAAAGCAATAGTTCGTCCAAACATGAGCATTTTTAAGGTTAATGCAATTATAGATGCTAACTATTGTTAATTCAAAGGCATTCAAATTATGCAAGGAATTCAGATTTCTATAAAACAGAAATAAGTTGTATGCAATTACAAAAAATATTTAACTGCTATTAACACAGCATCTGTTTTTCTGCATCCTTTGTCTAGCTTTACTTTATATGATCACGCTCGTATTCATACAAATGCTTTTAAACTATTCAAGAGCGACAAGACACAAGAGAACACACTGTCTGTGATTGTCCTGACTATGACACACACACAGACACACACACACAAATACATACGCCAGAATCCAGTTCTTTTTCGCTCTTGAACGAACAATAAAACTGAATTATGCCAAAATGCTGTTTTGTGGAATATCCTCATAAGAGCGTCTCAAATGAGTTGAATAATGTTTTAAAGGTGCACTATGCAACTTTCCGTCCACTGGAGGGCGCCTATTCAAAACAAATGCGTAGTTTGATGACGCAAAGTGTGAGCGCAGTATCTTGGGACATGTGGTCTTCACCTCACAGCCGGTGGAAAATAGGACTCGGGCAGAAATCATGTTCATGGATGCGGTTATTAATGTTACTGTAGTGTAAAGCAGAGCAGGACCGAGTGTTGTGGAGCTGAGCACAGCTGCTGGAGCGATTGTTAAACAAACACACGGCTCGCGAGGACCGGGACTTTTATTATGATGGGACAGGACACAGTCGCCGGGCACCCGCACTATTTCTGCTTTTTCCGGCCATGAGTATAAGGTAAAGCAGCTCTGTTTATCATATTAGATACATTTAAGTGTGTTTAGAATGATGTTCTGACGTTCATCTGTGCGTTCCCTCGGCACTGCTGTGACTTGTTCACACTGCTAAGAGTAAAGCGCTTCTGCAGAATAAAACCGAGGGTAACGCAGATGTGACGCGATTGACAGGCGACTCCCTCAAACGCTATGCTGACACGTCCCTGTCTTTTGTTAAAATAGCAATTTTCTCACAATTTACAAATAGTTGGAAACATTTGGAATAATTAGGTACTCAACTGAACAAAATATATAACACCGGCCTAGTGGTTTTTGAATATTTTACTGCAAAAATACTACATAGTGCACCTTTAAATGAACTTGAAGAGTTGTGAGGAAACGAGTTGTGCGTGACAGCGGCAGATCTTAAAGTGACAGCAGCCACTAATGATGTCAGTCATTAATGTTCATCACACAACAGAGGAAACACCAGCTTTAATACGAATTCATCTTTATTTCATTTATTATTCATGCAGTGCAGACTGTTTGATAACTTTATTCAATTTCTGTATTTCTGTTAGACCGTTAGGAAGGCCAGAGGTAAATATGACATTTATTATAATGGGTTTATGTGAAGATTGTTTCAACTTCACTTAAATGAAGTTATTTTTTTAAAGCCTAATAAATGTTGAAATTGATATAGCTTTCAATTACACTGTAATGTTGAATGTCTATCATTAATGTTCATTTTCAGTGTCAGTGGCACTGGCCTTCAGTCAATAAAAGATGAGTAATTTGAAAAGGTTTAAAATATACTGTCTTTAAGTTGTTTCTACATTAATTTGGAGAGTAACTGGGAATTTTTTACAATATAAACTCTGTTTTTAAACCCAATTAGGTACAGAAAAATGTACAAGAAAATTATTTGTATATAAGGTGTGTGTGTGTGAGTGTAATATTCCCAAGCCTAGTAGGTGTACTTCAGCTATATATTGACATTTATTCATGCACAGCAGTTATCTTTAGGCTGGAGTCATAAATCAATTTATTGTCTGAAAAACATACTCCTATTGCTGCTTTTCAATGATATAGTGCGGCTTAAACACCCACAAACGGCAACCCACTACTCATGGTTGATGTTTAGCTGATGTATGGTTTCCTGTCGAAGGAAACGTGTGTTTAAAGAACAGGCATCGTCGCAGTTACTGTGTGTGTGTGTGTGTGTGTGTGTGTGTGTCACTTTTAGTGGAAATGAAAAACCGCTTGATTTCACACGCTTTGACCTCGGAGATAACAGCAGGTATCGCTGGCAAGAAAATGCCAGGCTTGAAAAGTGCAACGGCTTAAATGTGCATTTTGAAAATTGTGAAATCTATTAGGCCACCTACCTGATGACAAGCGGTGTTTGAATGCGTGTAAAAACGGCAGGCAGGGAATCTAACCCGAGTGCATTTGACCTGATGATTTTATGTAAATGCATCTGAATTTGATGGGTGAATTTGGTTGCAGATTGTGGTTGTCGCTTTTGCAAATAAACCGTGCACGCAATAAAATTAAGCAGTCAAAGCAGCTGTTTTTAGCAACCTCGGGTACGTGGCATTTTGATCTCCGTTAAATAAATACTTCTTGTGTTGCAGGATTCAGAAGGAGCTTGCAGAAATCACACTTGACCCTCCACCGAACTGCAGGTAAGCGTGTGTGTTTCTAAACGGGCTGCTCTTTGTGCTAGAGAGAGAGAGAGAGAGAGAGAGAGAGGAGGAGGGGGAGATAATGGCGAGAGAGGATAATGGTTATTGTGTGTTGATGAGGCTGTCAGGCTCGCGAGTGAGAAGAGAGATGAGTGACGGGGCGCCCTGGGGGCCGCGGAGGAAAAGACAGACCTTAATAAAGCACATAACTGGAACTGACATTGCCATTGATTGCCCTCATGTTTGTATCAAGAGAATAATTACCCACTAGCCCTTGCGTTCAGAGACTAAATTTCAGAGCGATCCTGAAAAGCGTCACGTGGGAGATTTGGATAATTCCTTTGTATTGCCCGGATCTATTTAGATTAAGATCTCACTAGGCATTTTGACTGACTTCCAGGGCGTGAGTGGATTTAGTTATGGTTATCTTTTGTTTTTTTTAACGGCTTATATCTCAAGACTGCTGTATACTGAAGACTCGGTCTCGAGACCATATTTTAATGGCCTTGGTTTTGTCATTTGGACTCGGTATTGACTCGTACTCGAACATATTTGGAATTGGACTTACTCCTGAGTCCCATTCAAAATATTTCATGATTATTACTGTATGTTAAGATTTCTTTAAATGGATGTTTGATTGACACGTCCAATGATTGGTGATTTTAGTTGCCCAAAAATATTTAGTTACCCATCTTCCACCAAAAATATCTGACAGAAGGCCGCCCGCCCTCTCTCCCTCCGGCACATTCACACTTTTGCATTAAAAAGACAGAAATTTTTCTGCAGTCACTCTTGTGCACGCCCTCCGTAACGAAAAAGTCAACTAAATTGAGTTTTAATGTTGTTTGTGGATTTTTCTCTGAACCCGGTCTCGACTCAATGACTCGAATGAGCTGGTCTCGACTACAACACTGTCTCAAGAACATATCTGTCATTTGGGCTAAAATAAATAAAATAAGATTTATTTATTTATAATTGTTTCAAAACAGCAGGTTTACTACAATTATATGGCATTAAACATCCACAGGCTGTATGTTTTGGCCGGAGTCATAAAGTAATTTATCATAAAAATAATGACATTTATTTATGACTTTCTTGCCTGAAAGGCTTGTAATATTTAGGGATAGGTATCATTTTTATAACCGTTTCAAATTTCCCAGAACCGCTGATTCGATAAGAAACGCGCATTTCGTTTCCACTTATCGGTTGATGTGTGCGCATTTTAATTTGATTCAGCAGTTTGAGCTCAAAAGACGTGCTCACAGTACGGCTTCTCAATGAATAATGCAGGATAATGAGCTCTCTTCCTCGTCTTTTTGCACAGCACACCAACGGATACACACAAATATGCCAAACTATTCTGCCATTGAAAATGCGTGTGTATCCGTATATTGGATCCGTGCAGCTCTTAAAGTGACGGCAGCATACATTTACATTTTACATTTATGCATTTAGCCGTTGCTTTTATCCAAATCGACTAACAACTAGGGCCGTGTTGAAAAAATCGATTCACCAATTCTGAATCGATGTTCATATTAATTTCTAAAGATCGATCCGTAACTCAGAGGATCGATTTAATAATAGGCCTACATTTTCCCCGTGAATTTTAATTTGCCGCGTCATTGAATTCACGCATGTGAGCGAGGTGGAAGGACATTAAAACAACGAACATGGCAGCTTTGAAAACTCCAGAACCGCCGCGGACAGAGAATACTAGAGTAGATAAACAATCTCAAGCCGAAGCTCTCGTCACTATACCGCCGCCGCCGTGCTGAAGAAGCGCCGCGGACAGACCGAGTTTTCCCTCACTTCCTCTTCTCTTACCGCGGCGGACAGAGAATACTAGAGTAAGGTAGACGAGTGAACTCAGGCTGCTGGATATGTCGAGAACGCGGCTTGCGTCACAGCCGTTCTCACTGCAGCGCGCGCTTACTGCCAAGGAAGTTGTATTGGCTGGCTTGTCATGACAGCACACGCCCTCTCCACAGCGCACAGTTGTTCTTTACAACCATCAATCCTCCATTAATTTGCAGTTGAATGTCTATAATAATAGTATCAATATGTTGCATAACTACAGTCCTGTAATATTCAGGTAACAGCTGGAAAAAATGCTTTCTTTAAAAACACTTATCTAAATCTCAAAGATCGGATCGGA
This sequence comes from Pseudorasbora parva, assembly GCF_024679245.1. Lineage (NCBI taxonomy): Eukaryota > Metazoa > Chordata > Actinopteri > Cypriniformes > Gobionidae > Pseudorasbora > Pseudorasbora parva. Next base: position 4,000,978 of record NC_090178.1, read on the forward strand.
TAATGAGAATCGATTCAAGATCTTGAGAATCGGAATCGAATCGATTCTTGAAATTTGAATCAACCCAGCCCTACTTACAACTGAGGAGTACAGGAAGCGATCTGTCACGAAGAGGTGAAGAAACACAAAAAGTGCCTTAAATACAAAGTTTTGGACATTACTCAGAGTAGCCTAAGCTAGAATAGGGAGGGAATTGAGAAAAATAAAGGAACAATTTTGATTATTTTTTTTTTAATGACAAGATTAAGTGCTCACGGAAGAGATGAGTTTTTAACCTGTCTTTTGAATAAGTCAGTGGTTCTGCCATTAGGGATTATCAAACAAAAGATTACAAGAAAATTCACTTGCTGTTCTTGACTGAAATAACGTTTGTGCACTTTATTATTAAAATATAGGCTATGCATTACAAATATAGTCAGTGTTATTTTACATTTGATTACAGTTTCTGTATGTAAATGTAACGGAGGCCAGCTAGTAGAAGTTGCTGTGTGAGTAAACCTCACGGCGGACCCGGGTTCGAGTCCCAGTCCAAACAGTAGGGGTTACATAAATACCTGAAAAAATGATGCTTGAAATGTTATATTAGCTAGGCTAGTGTTTTTTGCTGTGGTATTTTTCAAACATAGGCAAACGTTTCTAGCCTGTTGAATTTTGTTCATAGTATTCAGCCACAATGAAATGTTTTGCAATAAGACTTGATGTGAGAATAAATTTTATTTTTTATTATTGGAATCAATAAGAATCATAATATTTGATACCCAACCCTAGTATTGTAATTTTTTTCCTTACCACTATTTTATTTATTTATTAGTTGTTTAATGATTTTAATGGAACCAGAACATTTCTTGCATGTCCTAGTAATATTTACTGAATAAATTGGCTATTTATGGATGTACTCTATCCATAAATAGCTATTGGTAGCTTTATTTTCCAGCTATTTCTTTCCTAGTTTTATCATCTGCTGAGTGAAAATCCTGATCACTTTAGCATAACCGCACATCATTCATGTGTGCAGCACAAACGGTGTGAGTTTCAACCCAACTTGCCACTATTTCTATACAGATTAAGACACGGATATTGTCGGATAAAGATGGTATCAATGCTTTCAGAATAAATCAATGCATGCAACTGGAGATGTCATATTCAGAGTTATCATATGGCACTAAAATCTTCACTTTTAGGAATTATCGTGATATTTTTATGGATTATATCTTATACTGTGGTTGTATTTTTATCCTGTATCCTAAGAAATGTGTCCCTTCTGCCAGATGCACCAGATGCAAGTGTAATAATAAATAATTTTTACTTTGTAAGCCGTTCACGACATACAAACGAGAATTGAACGGAGCTGTTTTTGTCAGAGTGCTTCCTATTCAACTCTTCCCGTATCAATAAGAGTGTCTCCGAAATTGATATTGAGCTGCAAAGGAAAGCTGTAGGTGTTCTTTTGATATTTGTGTGCAGGTTTTTGTGCTTGTGAGCTGAACCGACAGTAATAGGATTTCGTCAACAAAGAGAACCACAGGCGCCGTTTGAGACTGGATGCTGAGGTCTAGGAATAAATACTGTAACACTTCTTTCCAGCAGTACATTGTGAGCGGTACGCCATTGTGGAACTAGCTGCAGTTTTACAGCGAGTGAATGACGGCGTCAGTCTCGAGAACCAACAGGCTAAATTCAGACTGCGTGATGTAATTGTGGTCAGGCGGCAGGAAATAACTGTGTTGGTGACAGACTTTTCAGTGTTAGACACCTTGTTAGAGTGCCATGTGACAGAAGAAGTGTGTCAAACGTATAAACCGACAAGTCAGAAATGCTTTACTATTTTTAAAAGAGCTTTTATATCTACTGTAGTAGGGATGGAACGACTACCGATTATTGTTTATTGATATTGTTTAAAATGAAATTATCATTAAAACCACGTTTGATTATCGCGATTTTGAATACTCTCGCGTAATCCTGTCCAGTCAGTGTCAGTCTGGTGCTGGCGCGGCGCGCAACGTTGTTTTCCGAATGAGAAGAAATGGCAGTGACTGGGTTTGGGAGATTTTTTTAACCTTCTAAAAGGACCAAATCTGAGTTGTGTCCTGAGGGAAACTTAAGGGGGTGATGAATTGAGAAATCAACTTTCCCTTGACCCGTTGATATATAAAAGGTCATGCTGCTAATTAGGGCTGAACGATATATCATTATCGTATCTATATCTAGATATGAACTTTCAAGATATTACTATCGGAAAAAGCAACGATATCGACGATATAGATTTCCCCTCTCCGCTCTCGCCCTGCATACAACTCTGGCAGTCACAAACATCAGTTTTACGAGTGCCCTTGAATACACCGCTAAAGCCAGCACACACACTTACCAGGGACGTGGGAACTATATTGTGAGATGGGGGGGCGGCGTTTCCATGGTGACGCGTCATTGCTTGTCACGTGACACACCGCAGCAGCAACAGCGCTGAATGAATGATCTGCTTTTATGTCATTTATCCTTTTTTATTCAGAATATTCACAAATGTGTTCGCTATGGCATAAAATATCTGATATTCCGATTGTCAAATACATGCAAGTGGAAGTATATTGTTGTTTAAACCCCTTTATAACGATCGTGTTAGTTGAGCTGTATGCGCGATGGGCGCCACCGTGTTAGTTTGTGCCGCAGACACAGTTCAGAGAATCGGATCTGTTGGATTTACAATCTCTATTTTTACAACACGCAAATTCATCCATTTCTCCCGAAATGCTTTTTTAGTACTTATGTGAATTTATATGTTTGAAACCTAAAATAAACAGTATGTGGTTGAAAACACTGAAAGGTTGTGATATATGACTGTTATATATGACATAGCCTGTCTCTGGCTAAATTCAGCATTTGGATGTAGCAGTTGATCATGATGAACTTGATCATTCGCTCCAGGAAACAGCCTAGACTGATTACACCTGTGTGATCGTACGTGCGAAAGGCTTAAAAACTATATATTTTCTGACAAAAATTTTTGAAATGTAGGCTTTAAATCTTATTTTTCTGGGAAATGCTTGGTTTTCACCGAACACGTAGTTATATCGTATTGTATCGATATCAAGATATCTGGCATGAAAATTGAGATATGAAATGTTGTCCATATCGTTCAGCCCTAATGCTAATATACGAATATTCTGTAAGTGTGCTGAGAACTTCCTTGTTAGTAAAAGAAGAGCTTTAATAGACACCAGGCTCAAATCAATGATGTATTAGAAGGAGGAAACGCCGCCTCTACAGAGAGATGTACGCCTGCTTATGTAGCCCCGTCCACCTGTGTTTGTAGCTCCGCCCACCTGCTTATGTTGCCCCGCCCACCAACTCGTGGAGCTAAACGAGCAATAAACATGTCTCCGGTCGAGCTGGATTTGCGACATATTGAGATTAAGGGTGCGTTCACACTTGTCATGTTTGGTTGGATTAAAACGAACCCTGGTGCGATTGCTCGTTTAGTGCGGTTCATTTGAACATGTGTGAACGCTGCCATCTGAACCCTGGTGCGGTTGCTCGGTTAGTGCGGTTCATTTGAACATGTGTGAACGCTGCCATCTGAACCCTGGTGCGGTTGCTCGGTTAGTGCGGTTCATTTGAACATGTGTGAACGCTGCCATCTGAACCCTGGTGCGCACCAAACAAGCGGACCGAGACCGCTAAAAAGATGGGTCTCGGTCCGCTTCCAAACGAACTCTGGTGCAGTTTGATTGATATATGAACGCAACACGGACCAAAGACATGTAAACGGACCAAAGACAGGATGTAACGCTAGTCAGCTGATTTGACGATTTAGAAAGATCTATCGGTGTATCCAAAATGAGTCACGTTTAGGGTTGGGCATCGAGAACCGGTTCTAACTTGGAACCGTTTAAAAAATAACGATTCCATTGGAATCGTTTAGAAAATTTGTTTTCGGTTCCGATCTTCGGTTCCAAGCGCGCAAGTTTTGGTTTCCATGGCCACGTGATTTCCGGTGCTTGCGCGCCCGCTTGTTCTTTTAGTCATGGAAGCCCGGTAAGCGTTTCTGAAGTGTGGATTTATTTCACTTTTAAAAGCCTGGGTCGGCACAGTGCAACCAGTGTTGTCAAAAATATCGATACTGAAATATCTGAAAAGATACGATAGCCTGCTCAGCCTACACAATCGATCCCAGCTGCTCTCCTCTCCTCTCCTCTCTGACCGACAGCGAGTTGACGCGCAGCCGCATATATTCTCATTCAGCCAGTTAACCCTCTGAACACGACGGACGCGCGTTCTGCTGGACTTTTCCTTACGACAGCGTGTTAGTGTTAGTGTGTGTGATCGGTCTGAATTTCGGGCGGGATTGCACATAATTCTACGAATCCCCGCAGATTTCAAGCTCACATCTGAAGCGCACACACACACATAGCCTACCGTAATAAAGCCGCCCCTGACATACAAGTGCAAATATTCACTTCTTTTTACAGCTTATTATTAGGGATGCACCGAATGTTCAGCAACCGAAATTATTAATTTCGGTTGCCGAACAATGACGTTTTTAATGACGCGATCAAATAGTTACCCACGTAGAGTGAGAGGCGGCGCTTTATGCAGCAAACATGTCAGCTCTGTGGAAGCACTGTTTAGTGCTGCATCTCATGTCATCGATGAGAAGAGGAACCGTCTTTCATGTGAGAAAGCAGAGAAGCTACTTTTCATAAAGAAGAACCTGCCACTTTTCCTGAAGAAGTAGGCTAAGTAGGCTTATGTCTAGGACAGTTATTTATTTGTTGTGGTATCATCCACCTTTTTTGCACTATTCAATGCACATTTGATGTTGTAGACATACAGAGTGTATTTTTGTTATTTTATTTATTTCTCTGAAAAGCAACACAAAATAGTAAAAAGCTAATTTTTACTATTTAATTATTGTAATGGTAAAAAAATGGCCAAATAAATGGAAAAAATGCGATACACCGCGTTCGGTATTCGGCCTTCGGCCAAGCATTTCATTATTATTCGGTTTCGGCTTCGGCCAAGAATTTCATTTCGGTGCATCCCTACTTATTATTGGTCAAATACACTCAAACAAATTCTCAGTGCACATTTTGAACAGTATGTAAACACAGTCTTAAACAATTCAGGAAGAAATGAAGAATGAGTAACAGGAACAGTGTTCAGGATCCATGAGTGCGGCAGTTCTTAAAGGGACCGCAGTCATTTGTTATTCAAAGTCAAACTACAAAAAGACAAACGATCACACTGCTCTTGACTGATCAACTTGTCTAACTTTAATGGTTTTATATGAAACTATTTATTTTTTTGCAAAAACATTATCCAATGTTATTTTAAATTTATTTCTTACCTGAATGTTAGACCTACCTGAAAAAATAAAGCAGTCTATTTCATTTATATCTTTTATTCTATTGTATTTATTTGTGCTATTTTTTTGTAATATGTATCTTTGTTTATTCAATTTACCATTCAAAATCAAGCTTACATGTGCTGTGTGTAAACTATTGCAACACAATTACCCCGTTGTAAAAAATACATTGAGTTAACAAATATTTGGGAGAATTTTAATAGTAATTGATCAATGTTTATATATGAGAAAAAGCTTAAAAGCTTTATCATATAAAGTGATCTCTTCAGAAGAGATGTTTGATTGCCTAGACTTTCAAAAGACAGACAAAAAAAAAATTATATAAAAAATATCTAATTGACAGTATATGCAGTGTTTTTCCCCCGTTGTATTGAAAATAGCATTGAATATCAATGCGACATGTTTTGACTCCACCCCTCAAAGAATCGGAATCGAGAATCGAAAAGAACCGGAATCGAAAGTAAGAATCGGAATCGAGAATCGAAAAGAACCGGAATCGAAAGTAAGAATCAGAATCGGAATCAGAATCGTTCAAATCAAAACGATGCCCAACCCTAGTCACGTTAGTCACGTTAGAGGGCAAACGTGGAGCAACGAGGAGCTAAGTGCCTCATCAATATTGGGTCCGACGAGCATGTTTCGAAAATGATAGAAAAACGCACAAAGGTGTTTGTTTTGAATGTTTTGAACATTGAGCTCTTGATGAGTTCTCAGCTGGTAAAAATAATGCCATATGTACATGCATAAAATGATGGCGTTTAATCCAGCACACAAAGTTGTAAGCGAGCTCCTGCGTCATATAAGCCGACCAATCAGGTTGTGACCGTCTCCCTATGCCTTTGGTTCGGTAACTCTAGGTTCGCTGTTAAAAATGCCAGTGTGAACGCTAAGCGGACCAGGACTATATGTTTTGTTTTTGTTTTTTGGTCCGGACCAAACGAACAAAACTAAGCGAACTACAAGTGTGAACGCTCCCTAAAACCCAATGCTGTGCCTTCTATATTGGATCTGACAGGAATGGTGCAGCACTAATGTGAGTAAAACATGTTTTTATATGTGATAGTATTGCTTTGTTACAGATCGTTTTGATTATGTGTACTTGTCTAGCAGAACATTAGCATGCTGTCACAGGCTGGAGAATCCTTTATTTTTTGATTCATTGCAATTTGGGATCAGAACAGAACAGATCAGATCGGACATGTAATGTTTTTGGCCAGGGGGCTCGCAAAGCCTAACGTCCCGGGGCTCTGTGTTTTCCAGACGGCTACCAAAACGTAAACATGTCGGCAGACCGGTGAATCTCAAATAGTGTAATAACATTTATTTATTGATCTGCGTTGTTAATGTCACTCTCTTGACTTGATATTTGAAGAGCACCCACGCTTGACCGATCTGGCGGGCCAAGTAAAATATTTAAAAATCTATCACGGGTTAATGAGTGATAAATCATTGTGTTTGTTTGATAAATACATTTTGAGAGCCCGTCAGAAAATTATTTCGCTATAAAAACAATCCCTCCCTCATGTGAACTGACAGCGGAGCTAAAGCTCATTAAATATGCAAATCATATCCAATCCTAGCTGTGGGCGTTTACTTCAGTCTCCAGTGCGGCACGGCCATCAAAACCCAGGAGAGAGCCTCAAAATTTTTTTTTTTTAGAAAATAGCCTATTATTTGTTTTTGAATGTAAAAACCACATAAACGTCATTAGTTGACCTCCGACAAATGTATAACATTTTTTAAAAAGCCAGTTCATGAAACCTTTAAAATGCATAGAGCTGCTTGATTTATTTATTGCTTGTTGACTTTCAAATATAAAACTTGTTAAAATGTTTTAAGTGTGACCATCTGTTTTTTTTAACACTTTCATCTAATTTGAATAAAACCGTGATATAATACTGATAACCTTGATAATTTGGGTCACTATAAGCGTGATATTAAATTTCCATACCGTTTCATCCCTGTACTATAGTGCCTACTTTGCCCCCCTCTCAACGCTAGTTGTATTTTGGTTTGTGTTCATGTTGAGAAGACATTGTTCTGTTCTGAAACAAACGCTCCGGTGTGAAAGCACCCTGAATCCTCAAACTAACCTTTTTAAGACTCTTTGAGAAATGAGGCGATGAGCAATGTATATTAGGAGAGAAGTGCTTTCCTGGCCGCATGTAAATATATTGTAGGAGGCATCTCTCATTTGTCATTTCATTTGTTTTATACCACCCACAGTCTCGATCTGCAGTACATGTTTCTGGGTTGACGTTCTCTGTAAGTTGCTTGCCTCAGCAGCTGATGGGAATGTCACCTCTCTTTCCTCGGGAATGGTGCTGCTGTTGATTAGCATCACGGTCCTGAGGGAATACGCGCGAGTCATTTTTCACCCTCTGACCATTAGCCGCAGCAGGGAGGACATGCATATTCATGAGGGCGGAGGGGCTGACGGCCTCCGAGAAATTATCTTGATCATCTGTGTCGAAGGCCTCCATCTTAGACCCCAGACTCTGATAAGAGCTGAATTGAAAATCAGACAGAAAAGGGAAATGTTGGCTCTCCTAATGGCTAGATGAAAGGCATGATGGGTGTTTCTTCAACTATTTGCACTCATGCAGACGGTTTGACTTTAGACTCACTGATTTCATTTTCTCTATTTAACAATGTAACAAATTTGCATAACACCAGCCTATGGTTTTCATTGGTTGAACATTGTCTCTTTGCCCCGCCCTCAAAAACTGCATTTTCCGCACTATCTGGTTGTTAAGACTGACGTCAAGCGGCAGCGCTTCCGGCTCCAAACGCTAATACCACAAGAAAAACTACAAACGGTGCTAATATACACACACATAATGTCGTGTAATACTACAAAAAAATTATAATAACATTTTTCTACATACCAAAATTCCAGATGACAGTGATTCATCTTTTATAAATCGTTAAAATATTAATGTCTGTAATGCTGTGACCATAGAGAATGTTGTGTAGACTGTAAGTAGTGAAAATGTTTGATGTTTATTATGAAAAAAATAGCGCTCATAAACGGGTGTCAATGGCATTCTCAAGTGAAACGAGTTGAGGCTTGGACCCAGAAACGGCGTTCCTTACGTCACGACTTAACAAGCAGATAAGGCGCACCGGATTATAAGGCGCACCTTCAATGAATGTTGAAAATATAAACGTTGTTTATATTAGTGCTTTTAAAATTGTCACATGAAAGAGTGTATACAAGAGAATTGCAATGATAACAAGCCATGTTCATGATGACAACTTTTACATTTGAAATAAAAATAATGAATAAATGCTGTGTTTGTGGTATACAGCCGCGGATCAGTTACACACCGCAAACGCGGCATATGTGAAAGATCAACAGCGCATGCGGCTCCTGCACCGCATACACACTGCAAATGGAGTGTGTGTGTGTGAAACGGGCGTAAGCAGGTCATGTCAGCCAATGATGATTTAGTACCCAAAAAGGAGCTACTTGATCACAAGAGGTCAGAACTTTTGACAGCTGTCAAAACATTGACAACTTAAAGCTGTTATTGATGTTTGCAGCGCAATATTTGATCGGAAGAGTAAAACTGAAGGTTATTTTCGTCAGTTACGGCTCGTTAGATCCAGCATTCTGCCCGCTTTGAATCAGACGCAGAGATAAAGTAAAGAGTAGAGATAAACGAATCACAGAAAGAAATGTCAAAATTGTTACTGTGTATGAAGCGCTGAGGGAAATCCATATATGGTAATGGGTGTGTTTCAGACATGCACTGTAAGCAGTTGACCAATCACAACAGACCTGGCCTTCTGACCAATCAGAGCAGAGTCGAGGACTTCATACTTGTCACATACTACTTTCACCTAGTATGCCATTTTGGGTACGGCTATTTACTTAATTCCTAAATTAATTAGCTGTCTGAACTAATTTAATGAATAATGGACTGCCACCTATTAGCAGTATTATTTTCTAAGAGTATTATTTCATTTAAAAAAAAACTTATTTCCATATTAATAATAATAATAAAAAAAACATTAACTGTATACTTCACCCAAAAATGAAAATTGTCATTTACTCACCCTCATGGCCATTGAAGCCTAAAAGTTTGTGTAATAAATTCAATGCTAAATCAAATATTTATTTATAAAGCTACTTTCTGTAATGTCAATTTGACACAATAATGACTTTAAATTATCATTTGGGGGGTAATTTCTCATCCAAATTTGATGTCTGATTAATTTGTGATTTAATTAATCAACACATTTTCTAATTAATAACATTAAAATGTTAATAGCTTGACAGCCCTAATTTATATTGAACTATAAGTACAAACCCCAAAACAGAAGGTTTTTTTTCTTCACAATAATTTATTCTATTATTATTTTTGGGGAGTGAATATGGGAGTATATACTATGTTTTCAGTACCAGTGTTAGACCTGTGTTAGATTAGTATTATTAATATACTAGACTTTTAGTATATTAGTAAAAAAAAAGACTTTTTCTTATTTAATTTATTTTAGTAAATTTCGTACTTTTGAGTTATTTGCCTAGTGGGTTTAATCTTTGAGACTAAATCTTATTAAATGTATATTATGGGAAAATTAAACAGTTTGACCTTTGATGCATGCAAGTCTATTGTAGGAGACTCCAAAATTGTTTAATTATGCCTTTTAATGCACTTTATAATGCATTGTATGATTTAATGTATAATTGTAACCCCAGTTATAATACACCTTAAGAAAGTATAATGCATTAAAACACAGCTAACAACCAATTTCAGATGTAACAAGGAATTTGTGAATATTATAATGCATGTTAGCTGTAGTTACAATTATTTATGAATATATATAATGCATTATAATGTACATTATGAGTGCCAGTATAATGCATTATACATAAAGGCTTTAAGTAAAGTTTTACTGTAATTTCGATCACATTTCATTCTCTGATTTATAAATGACATTTTGGGCATAAAATGTTCGACTCCTTTGAAAAGTAGCAAAAATAAATAAAGGCATAGAAAGATTTTAGTCTGCCCCTAAAACAAGTTGAAATGTTTGAGTAAAGATCTGCAGTGTAAGAAACACCCTGATGTGAATGAGTTATGAGGGCTGTTCGGCAGCTGCATCCATGTTGGCCGGCTCTGATTTTATGCCCAGCGTGGAAAGCCTGTTGTTTGATCTGGAGTCGTTTTCAATACTTCAGTCTCGAAGGCAGGAAATGTTTGGCATATCCTGCTGCGCTGCTTACTGGGATCATGTTTTAACACGCGAACAAACAGGAAGGACTGATTTGGCTCTGATCGTATGAGCGGCGGCATTCAGCGCATGACACTTGAAAGATCACATTAGCTACCAGTTTATTTAAGTGTTATCCAAACGACACGAGTTTACAGGTGTTTATTTAACACACTGCAGTGTTTATCCTGCCTCCAGCTATCACTGCACCTTAAAGCTGAAGCCTTTATTCTGGATTCAGACGCAGCTGTAACTAGTGTTGTAGTACCGAGACCGGTCTTAAAGGTGCACTATGTAGTATTTTTGCAGTAAAATATCCAAAAACCACTAGGCCAGTGTTATATATTTTGTTCAGTTGAGTATCTACAATATCCCAGATGTTTCCAACTATTTGTAAATTGTGAGAAAATTGCTATTTTAACTAAGGACAGGGACGTTGCAGCATTGCATTTGAGGGAGTCGCCTGTCAATCGCGTCATATCTGCGTTCCCCTCGGTTTCGGGTTTTATTTGGCAGGAGCGCTTTACTCTTAGCAGTGTGAACAAGTGAACGCACGGAGTAACGTCATAACATCGTTTTAAACACACTTAAATGTATCTAATATGATAAACAGTGCTGCTTTACCTCAAAATCATAACCGGAAGAGCGGATCTGTGCAAGCGCCCGGCAAATGAGTCCCGTCCCGTCATAATAAAAGTCCCGGTATTTGCGAGGCGGGTATTTGTTTAACAATCGCTCCAGCAGCTTTGCTCAGGTCCACAACACTCGGTCCTGCTCTGCTTTAGACTACAGTAACGTTAATAACCGCATGCATGAACGTGATTTCTGCCCGAGTCCTATTTTCCACTGGCTGTGATGAGAAGACCACATCTCCCAAGATACTGCGCTCACACTTTGCGTCATCAAACTACGCATTTGTTTTGCATAGGCGCCCCTTCAGTGGACAAAAGCTGCATAGTGCACCTTTAAAGGGTTAGTTCACCCAAAAATGAAATTGATGTCATTAACTCCTCCCCCTAATGTCGCTCCACACCCGTAAGACGTCCATCTTCACACACAGTTTAAGATATTTTAGATTTAATCCGAGAGCGTATGGAAGTGTATGCACACTATACTGTCCATGTCCAGAAAGGGAATAAAAACATCATCACAGTAGTCCATATGAGACATCAGTGGGTTAATTAGAGTCTCTTAAAGCATCCAAAATACATTTTGGTCCAAAAATAACAAAAACTACGACTTTATTCAGCATTGTCTTCTCTTCCGCGTTTGTTTTCAAACAAACCGTGTTTGTCGACAATGTCACGTGATTTCAGCAGTTTGACTCTCGATCCGAATCATTAATTAAAACGCTGATTCATAACCGTTCTAATCTTTATTTGAGGTTTGAAAACAAACGCGGAAGAGAAGACAATGCTGAATAAAGTCGTAGTTTTTGTTATTTTTGGACCCAAATGTATTTTGGATGCTTCAAGAGACTCTAATTAACCCACTGATGTCTCATATGGACTACTGTGATGATGTTTTTATTCCCTTTCTGGACATGGACAGTATAGTGTGCATACACTTGCATACGCTCTCGGACTAAATATAAAATATCTTAAACTGTGTGTGAAGATGAACGGAGGTCTTACGGGTGTGGAACGACATTAGGGGGAGGAGTTAATGACATACATTTCATTTTTGGGTGAACTAACCCTTTAAGGTCAGGGTGTGAACTACGGGGGAGCTTGGCTCCCCTAAATAAGACATAAGCTCCCCTGGAAAACTAGTACTGAAAACCAACACGACACGAGACAACGATATGGCACAACCAAACTTGATACTGTTTCATGATTGGCTGTTAGCGTGTCACTCTCTACGTTGCTAGGTTACCAGAGAGTGAGTGCATTTGTTCATGCAACCAAACTTGCGCCACAACCTCTGGTTTCTTCCGACGGAGAAAAAAAAAATGTATTGGAGCATTTTAACCAACACATTTTTTTATTGATATATTGTCTATCGTCATACATATCGTTGTCGTTTTATCGCCCAGCCCTACCTCATATAGTAACACCGCAAGCGCCGTGTGTGTGTGTGTGTGTGTGTGTGTTTTTTAAACTGTACAAGTTCCATGATTTCAATTATTCAGATGTGCTTTTTCAAAACCGTATACCCAATCTGAAAACCGTAAAGCAGGGTTCATCTCTTTATTCTATTGCATTCATATAGTGCTGTTCATTTTTTCTTATTTTATTACTGTATTTTTAATAACATTTTCCATTGCTGAAAAGTCGTTTTTTTGTTTCTACAAGCTGTCAATTATAGATCTTTAAAAGATAATCCGTAGGTTACAAAGGAAATCAGAATCAGCCTAGAAAACTGCAATCGGTGCATCTCAGAATTAAATTTGTCCCCTCTCAGATTTAAAGCATGCATGTAGAGTTTCCTTTCTGTGAAAGCAGTTTTATTTTAGTTTTCTTGTATCAAAGCGTAAGGACGATGAATTCGATTCACTTCAGCATATTCTCACATTCAAAGGCTTTTAATTCAGGGAGAATTAGAGGCAGTTTGCTCCTCTTAATGCTCCACGGCTGCATGCATTTATGCTTCAGAAGTAGTATCACTCATGCACACTGTGCAATGCCTGTTTATTATTATAATCATCCGTGCTGCATTATTCATAAACGGCCTAAGGCGAGCACATGAGCCGACTGTTCGCTGCCTTCAGGGGGATTTGATTTTGATATGTAGCATAACTCTTACATTTTAAAGTTTAATATTGACCCCCCCTGGCATTTCTAATAGATTTAGCGTGGAAATCAGATTACACGAACAATCGCCGCACTGAAAGTATCCAAAGCTTTTGTGAAACAGAATAAACCGTTTGAACTGACTAGGAAAATTCTATCGTGTCATCTGAAAATACCCCTGGTAATACGGTACACACTTGGGCTCTGATCGAGCAAATATTTGCCTTGCTTCGGCACTAATTGCTTGCGTATTTGTTGGTGAGATGAGCTATTGGACGGTGTCATTAAAAGCAGCTGTATGATGGGAGAAAGCACAGGCTGCCGTAATTGGGAGCGGGGTGTTTCACGGTCAGAGGAAGAGAAGATTGCTTCATTAAGTTCCTGTGCTGATAACCACCGCAGCTCTGCATAATAGAGCATATTAACTGAGTGAATACACCATTACTGCAGAGGAATGCTGAGCGCCGTCTCTTTGGATGGAGATGCTGATTATATTCGTGGGGAAACTATTTAAAGGGAATGGAAATGGGATCATTTACTCGTCCTCGTATTGATCCAAACCTTTTTTTCCCCCTATGGATATCTAGGCTATTCTTTACTTCCATCCATCCCATCCATCCGTCCGTCCGTCCAGTCGGTTGCTCCATCTATCTATCCATCTGTCCGTCCAGTCGGTTGCTCTATCTATCTATCTATCTGTCCGTCCGTCCGTCTGTCCGTCCATCCAGTCGGTTGCTCCATCTATCTATCCGTCCGTCCGTCCAGTCGGTTGCTCCATCTATCTATCCATCTGTCCGTCCAGTCGGTTGCTCTATCTATCTATCTGTCCGTCCGTCCGTCCATCCAGTCGGTTGCTCCATCTATCTATCCGTCCGTCCGTCCAGTCGGTTGCTCCATCTATCTATCCATCTGTCCGTCCAGTCGGTTGCTCTATCTATCTATCTATCTATCTATCTGTCCGTCCGTCCGTCTGTCCGTCCATCCAGTCGGTTGCTCCATCTATCTATACATCTGTCCGTCCAGTCGGTTGCTCTATCTATCTATCTATCTATCTATCTATCTATCTATCTATCTATCTATCTATCTATCTATCTATCTGTCTGTCCGTCCGTCCGTCCGTCCGTCCGTCCGTCCGTCCGTCCGTCCGTCCGTCCGTCCGTCCGTCCGTCCGTCCGTCCGTCCGTCCGTCCGTCCGTCCGTCCGTCCGTCCGTCCAGTCGGTTGCTCTATCTTTCTATCTATCTATCTATCTATCTATCTATCTATCTATCTATCTATCTATCTATCTATCTATCTATCTATCTATCTATCTATATCCGTCCGTCCAGTCGGTTGCTCCATCTATCTATCCGTCCGTCCGTCCAGTCGGTTGCTCTATCTATCTATCCATCCATCCATCCGTCCGTCCGTCCAGTCGGTTGCTCCATCTATCTATCCGTCCGTCCGTCCGTCCAGTCGGTTGCTCTATCTATCCATCTATCTATCTGTCTGTCTGTCCAGTCGGTTGCTCCATCCATCCGTCTGTCTGTCTGTCTAGTCGGTTGCTTTATCTATCTATCTATCTATCTATCTGTCTGTCTGTCCGTCTGTCCGTCCGTCCGTCCATCCAGTCGGTTGCTCCATCCATCCATCTGTCTGTCTAGTCGGTTGCTTTATCTATCTATCTATCTATCTATCTATCTATCTATCTATCTATCTATCTATCTATCTATCTATCTATCTATCTATCTATCTATCTATCTATCTATATCCGTCCGTCCAGTCGGTTGCTCCATCTATCTATCCGTCCGTCCGTCCAGTCGGTTGCTCTATCTATCTATCCATCCATCCATCCGTCCGTCCGTCCAGTCGGTTGCTCCATCTATCTATCCGTCCGTCCGTCCGTCCGTCCGTCCAGTCGGTTGCTCTATCTATCCATCTATCTATCTGTCTGTCTGTCCAGTCGGTTGCTCCATCCATCCGTCTGTCTGTCTGTCTAGTCGGTTGCTTTATCTATCTATCTATCTATCTATCTATCTGTCTGTCTGTCCGTCCGTCCGTCCGTCCGTCCGTCCATCCAGTCGGTTGCTCCATCCATCCATCTGTCTGTCTAGTCGGTTGCTTTATCTATCTATCTATCTATCTATCTATCTATCTATCTATCTATCTATCTATCTATCTGTCTGTCTGTCTGTCTGTCTGTCTGTCTGTCTGTCTGTCTGTCTGTCTGTCTGTCTGTCTGTCCATCCAGTCGCTCCATCCATCCATCCATCCAGTCGTTTCATTCATTCATCCTGTCATTTCATCCATCCAGTCTCTCATTTCATC
This sequence comes from Pseudorasbora parva, assembly GCF_024679245.1. Taxonomy (NCBI): domain Eukaryota; kingdom Metazoa; phylum Chordata; class Actinopteri; order Cypriniformes; family Gobionidae; genus Pseudorasbora; species Pseudorasbora parva. Next base: position 4,016,595 of record NC_090178.1, read on the forward strand.
CACCCATTCAGTTATTCCATCCATCCACCCACCCATCGTTCCATCCATGATTGTTGAGGAACGAGAAGCAGGGCAACAACTCACTGTGTCATGGAGTTTATAGAATGCCCCTAAACCAGGGGTGTCCAACCCTGGTCCTGGAGAGCTGCCGTCCTGCAGATTTTAGCTCCAACCGGAATCAAACACACCTGAACCAGCTAATCGTGGTGTTCAGGGTGCTAGATAAATGCAGACAGGTGTGTTGGAGCAGTGTTGGAACTGAAATCTGCAGGATGGTAGCGCTCCAGGACCAGGGTTGGACACCCCTGCTCTAAACAATTAAGATATCAGGGCAAAAATGCCTCTGTATATATATTTTTTTATGGATAGAACAATAGAATAGATGGATAGATAGATGGATAGAATGACGGATGGGATGGATGGATAGAACAATAGAATAGATGGATAGAATGACAGACAAGATGGATGATGGATAGATTGATGGATAGATACAACAATATAGATAGATGGATAGAATTACGGACAAGATTGATAAAATGATGATGGATAGATAGAATAGATGATAGATAGATGGATAGAGTGACGGATTGGATGGATGGATAGATAGAACAGATGGATGGAACAATAGGATGGATAGATAGAACAACAGACGGGTTGGATTTTTTTATAAACAATAATTACTTTTATTAATGAGATTAATTAGATTAATTAATGGGCACATCATGTAATTAAATTAATAAATCGCACGACAGCGGATGGATGGAATTAATGCTAATTTCTATTCTGTGTCGATAAAAGTAAATTGCAGCTGATGATCAAATAACAGAAATGATCTAGATGAAATCATATGTATTGCAAACAGACTGATGGTGTAATCTTGCCAGACAGGGCTTGTGTTTACAGTTGATGAAATGCAGTTTTAATACTTAATATAACATATTTGTGGATACTTAATTTGGGGGGGAAAAACTTACAAAAATGTCACTTTGGATGTCAGACTACTGATGTCTCAGACGTCACATCTGTGCTTCCTTCCGTCAGTCCACATCCACTCTCTGGGATATTCCTCAAGCCGTTTGTTTTCCTACAGGTGAAGGTGATAAACGACCTCTCTCCGGCTCACACTAAACAGCATCACTCATCTTTATTGACTACTCTCGTTCGTCATCTGCTAAATCCGTCATTGATTAAACATGTCAGAAGTGTGGCGTTAAAATCTGCTCTTTTTATAGTTGATTATCTCTGCGCCTGCAGCTTCTATTAAGTCCCGCTCTGACCTTCTGGCTGAATGTGTGTTCGCTAATTAGTTTTGCACATTGACAGATCGCGCAACCTTGCCTCCAGCCCGCATATTAATAATCACACATTGTTTCACATTGCATTGAATTTTTCTTTTTGCAGTAATGAGGCTCCGTAAAGCAGAGGCACAAAAGCAAATAGAGGACGACATGTTGTTTTGTTGTAGCAAATCCTTTAACTTACGGATATGGAGGTTTCTTTCTTCAAACAATGGTAGGCAAACATTTTTACGCTCGTTTCTGTCACTTGAACCACGCCGACTGTAGATTTGATTTAGCTCACATTTGGCCAGTATAAACACACAAAAAAGGAGAGATCATTCACACTTTTCCATTCTTTTTTTAGATCCCAGTGGCATAGACAACTATATTTTTTTAGGTTGATGCACATAAATATAGGCTTTGGTTCTCAAACATTGCTCTCTGCACAATGATTTTACAAACACACACACACACACACACACACACACACACACACACACAATTGTTGGTACCCCTAGAATTTTAAATGAGTAAAATATCTCAAGTATATTTAAGTATATTTTTAGGCAAATCAAAATCAAATAAAAGGATAATCAATGCAGATTTATTTTTTTATTGCCATATTTGATCATATTTGCCAGGGGTACCATATTGACCACGTGTGTGTGTATATATATATACAGTCTTGTTCAAAATAATAGCAGTACAATGTGATTAACCAGAATAATCAAGGTTTTTAGTATATTTTTTATTGCTACATGGCAAACAAGTTACCAGTAGGTTCAGTAGATTCTCAGAAAACAAATGAGACCCAGCATTCATGATATGCACGCTCTTAAGGCTGTGCAATTGGGCAATTAGTTGAATTAGTTGAAAGGGGTGTGTTCAAAAAAATAGCAGTGTCTACCTTTGACTGTACAAACTCAAAACTATTTTGTACAAACATTTTTTTTTTTCTGGGATTTAGCAATCCTGTGAATCACTAAACTAATATTTAGTTGTATGACCACAGTTTTTTAAAACTGCTTGACATCTGTGTGGCATGGAGTCAACCAACTTGTGGCACCTCTCAGCTGTTATTCCACTCCATGATTCTTTAACAACATTCCACAATTCATTCACATTTCTTGGTTTTGCTTCAGAAACAGCATTTTTGATATCACCCCACAAGTTCTCAATTGGATTAAGGTCTGGAGATTGGGCTGGCCACTCCATAACATTAATTTTGTTGGTTTGGAACCAAGACTTTGCCCATTTACTAGTGTGTTTTGGGTCATTGTCTTGTTGAAACAACCGTTTCAAGGGCATGTCCTCTTCAGCATAGGGCAACATGACCTCTTCAAGTATTTTAACATATGCAAACTGATCCATGATCCCTGGTATGCGATAAATAGGCCCAACACCATAGTAGGAGAAACATGCCCATATCATGATGCTTGCACCTCCATGCTTCACTGTCTTCACTGTGTACTGTGGCTTGAATTCAGAGTTTGGGGGTCGTCTCACAAACTGCCTGTGGCCCTTGGACCCAAAAAGAACAATTTTACTCTCATCAGTCCACAAAATGTTCCTCCATTTCTCTTTAGGCCAGTTGATGTGTTCTTTGGCAAATTGTAACCTCTTCTGCACATGCCTTTTTTTGAACAGAGGGACTTTGCGGGGGATTCTTGAAAATAGATTAGCTTCACACAGACGTCTTCTAACTGTCACAGTACTTACAGGTAACTCCAGACTGTCTTTGATCATCCTGGAGGTGATCATTGGCTGAGCCTTTGCCATTCTGGTTATTCTTCTAACCATTTTGATGGTTGTCTTCCGTTTTCTTCCACGTCTCTCTGGTTTTGCTCTCCATTTTAAGGCATTGGAGATCATTTTAGCTGAACAGCCTATCATTTTTTGCACCTCTTTATAGGTTTTCCCCTCTCTAATCAACTTTTTAATCAAAGTACGCTGTTCTTCTGAACAATGTCTTGAACGACCCATTTTCCTCAGCTTTCAAATGCATGTTCAACAAGTGTTGGCTTCATCCTTAAATAGGGGCCACCTGATTCACACCTGTTTCTTCACAAAATTGATGACCTCAGTGATTGAATGTCACACTGCTATTTTTTTGAACACACCCCTTTCAACTAATTCAACTAATTGCCCAATTGCACAGCCTTAAGAGCGTGCATATCATGAATGCTGGGTCTCATTTGTTTTCTGAGAATCTACTGAACCTACTGGTAACTTGTTTGCCACGTAGCAATAAAAAATATACTAAAAACCTTGATTATTCTGGTTAGTCACATTGTACTGCTATTATTTTGAACAATACTGTATATATATATATATATATATATATATATATATATATATATATATATATATATATATATATATATATATATATAAACATACATACATAATATATCTCTCTCAAGATAAAATTTCATAATTATACTTAATTTATTGTGTGATTTGTTTTCTTTGTTCAGAAATTATCTTAATATTAGCTTAAAAACATGACTAACATTAACTTATGTATTTAAAAAATGCCTCTACTTTCAGGATTTTCATTTTAGTGTGAACTATCCCTTTAATGACCAAATAAAACCAGCGACTGTCTCTTGATCACACAGCCCTTGATTCGTTCACAGCGCACAGCGGCTACACTTGTCGAGTGTGTTTTCATGTTCTTCTAATGCGTCTCTGATTTGTGTGAGTAACAGCCCATTTGCCGTGAGCGTCAAACTTTGAAGAGCTTTTAGTCGATTGCTTGTACAGTTAGTCACGAGGAGATGTTTTCCGTCGTGCGGGTTCAGAAATAAGTAGGTTGTGGTTTTCTTCCTCTGTGTGGAGGTTGATGAGCATTTATTTGGGATGGTCCGTTGGCTCGGGCGGATGCGAGATCGCAGCAGAATGGTTTTGGCAGAGGATGCGGTTGGCACGGTAACGGAGTCGTTTGTCAGTGATGGCAGTCAGTGTTTGTCAGGTGTGATTTTCAGATGCTTGCGTGAGGATAAACGCTCATCTATCCGCCCCTGAGCACTTACTGTATCAACACAAACACCTCAAATGTTATCATTTTATATATAGTGATAATATAAACACACACACGTATGCATGCATTATAATCAGTGCTGTCAAACTGATTAATCGCATCTAACATTAAAGTTTGTAAAAATATATATAATATGTAAGTGTATATTTACTTAACTTATGTTAGATGCGATAATTTGATTCGATCGCACTAATTATAATACATTTTTTTAAAGGAAATTCAGCTTTGATTACAGAAATTATAATTTAAAGTATAATAAATTGAAAACCAAATATTATAAATTGTAATGTATCACAATAATAATAAATAAATATAAATAAAATAAAAAAGATTCTGTATTTTTGATCAAATAAATGCAAGCTTGATGAGTAGAAGAAACTTCTTTCAAAAACATTACATATATATATATATATATAATGTATATGTTTTACTTTGAAATGAATCCTGAAAAAAGTATCAGGAGTTCCCAGAAAATATTAATCAGTAATCAATTTAATTGATAAATCAGATCCTCATTTGAGAATGATTAGTGAAGGATCATGTGACACTGAAGACTGGAGTAATGATGATAAACTCAGCTTTGATCACAGGAACAAATTACACTTTACTATATATTCACACAGAGAACAGCAGAAACACAGCAGATTTACATTGGAGGAATATTTCACATTATTACCTTTTCTTCTCTTCAGTATTTTTGATCAAATAATAAATACCAAATATAAAAATGTTTCCAAACTTCTGACCGTTACTGTGAGTGAGAGAGAGAGAGAGAGAGAGAGAGAGAGAGAGAGAGAGAGAGAGAGAGAGAGAGAGAGAGAGAGAGAGAGATTAGAGTGGTTACAGAATGAATGTTGTGCATGTTTTTGTTGTGTTTTCCAGATAAGCGCTCAGGATTCAAGGTTTTATCGTGAATAGCTTATCCAGCGTATTTCTTCCACAAGCCTAATATCTTTTAATTGGAAGCTGAAAGCTCAATAACAAGGTCGGTTAACTGCAGTGTTTAAACCCTGCTCGCTGGTTCTGTGTGTGTGTGTGTGTGTGTGTGTGTGGGAGGGGGATGTTGCCAGGCAACCATCAGCTCCGGCATGTACCCGGAGGTCTTTTCCCGTCGGATCCGTACAGAGGTTTTGCCGTCAGCTAACGGTAACAACATTGATAGCATGTGGGTATTTACAGGAAATTAACAGCTTACTAGAATAACCACAAACTGCCGGTTCAAGCACACTTAAACATGTGTGTGATTTATATTAATAGTACTGTTATTATTATTATTATTGTTCATGGGTTAGTGATTTGAGGGAGGTCCTATTATGTTCATCTTTCTTTAGTGTGTATTGTTGCTGTTCTCTATATCAGTGTCAGTGTTTCTGAACTCCTGAAACGCCTCTATTGTAGTCTTGAGTTTCTTCCGGGAACGAACACGTCACAATATTCCTCATTATAATAATTCATATGCAGGATGAAGGGGTGGGGCCTGGTTGAGTGGGTTAGTAGTTTGTTGAATCTGGCGGTTATAGTAAGGGGCGGGACATTTCCCAAATATGCTCGAAGCGCTTGACCAATCACAACACACTGCTCCAGCAGACCAATCAGAGCACAGTGTGCTTTTCAGAAGGAGGGCGTTATAGAGACGGGAACTAAACAGAGTTACTGACAGACTGCCGTGACTGCTTTCTGATTTATGGCTGTAACTACATCTGACACTCACAGCAAGTAACCGGCAGAACCGCATGCGTGTCGAATGGCACTGCTCATCTTACTGATGCTTTTATCCCAGATCGTTTTTCACATTGTCATTAGAGTGTGTGTGTGTGTGTGTGTTTTATATATATATATATATATATATATATATATATATATATATATATTAGGGCCGGGACTTTGACGCGTTAATTAAGATTAATTAAGCAAAAAATAAATAACAATTTTAACCACACTTATTTTTGCACCGCGGAACGTTTTTCAATGAATGAGTTTCGACGGGCCGCTTATACTGGAACACCAACTAGCGCTGACGAGTCACGACAACAACAAACCATAGTGAACATGAACGAAGAAGCTGATGAGACCGCTTTGCTCGGCCCTGTGGATGGGAAATTTTGTTTTAAAAAATGAAAGGATGGAAGCGTCGACAAGAGCATGGTTGTGTGCAAGCTATACAACAAGGAATTAGCGTATCACCGCAGCACATCGAGCCTCAAATATCACAAATATGCTTTTGCTACACTTAATGGCAAACATTGCGCTGGACTGAAATAAATAAACAATATTTTGTTGATTAAGCTTATGTTTTCACACATTATTCAATGGTATACTAAAAATCCATGCAAAAAACTACTTCTCACTGGTCTCACGTCAAATATTTATATGCAATTAAAATGCAATTCATTTCGATTAATTAATTACAAAGCCTCCAATTAATTAGATTCATTTTTTTTATCGAGTCCTGGCCCTAATATATTATTATATTTATATAAATGCGGTTTTGCATTTAATTAATTATTTCTCTTTAAAATATTTCTCTCAGTTTATTTAGCCTCTTTAGTGTGCCTGTGAGTCTACGCACTGAGATGAGCAAATATCCAATCATATGTACTAAAGTTAGGGGTGTTTAGCTGCGTTTTAAAGCCTTTAAACATTTCATTGGCGTTTTACATGTGCTGAGCGTGCGCGCCTGTCAAACACGTGATTACTGGACCAAGTAGTCTTACTGCGCTAATACTGTCAAATACACACAAGGTTAACATATAGACACACAGTCGGTTATGTCTAAAGTAAAATCGTGTGTGTGTATATGAGATGCGAGCAGGTCTTAGCAGCGCAGTGATTGTAAACACTTGTCCTTAAAGGGACAGTTCACCTCTAAAATTATGTTTAATAAAACAACTAAAAACAAAGAGGACAAATCACTCACTGCTCTCGAATAATGTATATACAGTAGCTTTCAATCAATGTATATTGTATATGGAAGACTGTGTAGGTTTAATTTAAGCCTACATTTATTTATTCAATTTCAATTTCATACAAATGCTACTGTAAATGTTATATATATCAGGGTTTCCGTTGTCCAGTAATTACCGACAAAATAAAATATTTTCGGTCAAATTGTCAGATTAAAACTGCCTCTTATCGATACCGTAAGCCTGCGACATGATGCCCTCGCTGTCATGTCAGCGCTCCGTGGCTATGGAGGATTGCAGTTCTCCACAGCCTGCGAAGTCCTCATGTGATTTCAGCGAAATGTATCCAGAGTGGACCGAGCTCGCCAAGATAGCCTGTGTAATCTCTGTCTCGTGTGTTCCTGCAGAGAGGGGGTTTTCGCTGCAGAAACGGATCAAGACGAAGCAGCAAAGTCGCCTTGCGGAGAACAAGGTTACGCGGCTTATGCGCATTGCAAGTTGCGGAGAGACACTGGGAACTTTTGATTTTAAGTCGGCACTGCAAAAAAGCGTAAAAAGTAGCCAAAAATGACACGAGACAATGTTATAGGCCTAGTCATTTGTTTGTTCAAGTTCATTTGACAAGGAGTCATTTCACACGGTGGAAAATTTAAATGTTACCAACTAAATAAGACACACTGAGTTTATAATTACATTTGCTTGAGTAAAAACAATGCTATATTCAGATATTTTATGTGGGGAAGGGGGGTTGGTTTGTTAAACTATGAAATGTGAAACCATAGTAAAAAAAATTGGTTGATTGACGCCAATCGGACGTTCATGTTTTTTTTTCCGTCTATTTGAAAGTTAGGCTAATAAACATGTTGCATATACAGCCTGATTATGTTACATGAACTGCTTTCAGTTTTCCTAAACTTGACTAATTAAGAGGCGATATTTGACCGGCATATCATCAAAATGTCCGGAAAACGAAACCTCTGCCGGTCACTTTGACCGGCACCGACTTGCTTATGAATTTATTGCTTTGTCAAGATATTAAATGTTACAAAAATACATGCTTTCTTGGCACTTTTGTCTGTTCCAGAAGGATAGTTTCGTTTTGCAGCCATAGTCGTGTCAAGACGCATGTTATTATCTGCCGCACTGCATGATGTCCGAAATACAGATATTAAATAAATATAAACCATTAATAAAAATACTTCTACTTGACTCTGCGAAGGTGTAGTAGACACTGCACGTATATTTGCATATTATAAAGAAATATTCACTGCCATACGCAACTTGTATAGTTTGAGTACAGGGAGGATCGGCTCTGGCATTATGAGAAAAAGACCCCCAGGACAGTCCATCCTCCAAATACACATTCAAGTGGATCTGCAGCTGTTTAACAGAGAACAGATCTAAGACTTGTTTATTATTATGGGCTGGATCTGGCCCCAGTCTTTGGCACAGATACAGCAGTTGTAATTCTTCAATATGACACTTATCACGAGGGAATCCAGCAGATGTGGCAGCCCTTTGACAAAGATGTGGTCAAAAGTCATCTGGTTTTCTTTCTTTGCCATCTTTTGCTCAGCTGTCACCACCATTTCAGCAGATTTGAGAGTGAATATACTCTTTTATGCATTAATAATGTAGCCGTCAGACGGAGGAATAGGCAGAGTCACTGTTTCTTCGATTTCTAAGATTTTCTTAAAGGGGGGGTGAAACACTCAGTTTCAGTCAATCTCATGTCAATCTTGAGTACCTATAGAGTAGTATTGCATCCTTCATATCTCCGAAAAGTCTTTAGTTTTATTATATTTATAAAAGAAATATAGGCTGTACCGAGTCTTTCCGGAAAAAAACGAGCAGCTGAAGGCGTATCGTGTGGGCGGAGCGGAGTGACGAGCGCGCACAAAGCGGTGACGTCCTCAAGCGTGGAGAAGAAAACACTACCCTAAATAAACCATGGCTATCAATCAGATTCAACTAATACAGATATGATCTAGAATCAGATCTGGAGGATGCAATAAATTGAACAGGAGAAACAGCAACAGCAGGATGTCCGTCTCTGTGGTATGGACTGTATTTAGTGGCCTGTCAACATTTGTGTGTTTTAGAGGTCGACCATTTCATCGGATTTGCCGATTAATCGGCACCGATAGCTGGATGGTGGAACAATCGGTTATCGGCAAAAATCAATACCGATAGTTTTTCCAGTTTGCGTCCGTTGCGGGAGCGGCTGAGAAGCCTACGAGAGCTCTGAGAAGGGTCTGCTGGCATTATATAGCGCGAGAGCGGCCTCTAGAGGCCAAATGAAAAACTATCACTGATTGTTTACATTAACACGTGAGGACACGTGAGGCTCCGCGCTTCACAGCACACGCTTCACAGAGCGCGCTGACACATCTGATGCGCGTTTAAAACACCAACAGAGAAACGGTATGAATAAAGGAAACTTCAGTGTATGTTGCCAAATCATTATAAAGTAATTGATTTGTTGACTAGATGCTTTAGCAGGGGAAGAACAGCAGTATATGTACTTTGTCGTCGAGGCTGACAGGACGCTAATGTTTGCAGCAATGGTTACAAAAACGATGTAACTGAGAAACTTTTTTTGATGTGAGGAACTGTATCATGCATCCGACAGAAATATAAACGCATTAGAGGTCAATACATATGTTGTTGTTTTGATAAGAAAACCGTTGTGTTCTAAAAAAGCGAACTGTTTGGATTTATATGAAATGATAACACTTAATATAATACAATAATATTCAATTTGTAACATTAAGTAAGGTTAATAAATGCTGTAGAAGTATTATTCATTGTTAGTTTGATCTGTTAACCTTTTTTATGCACTATGAACTAACATGAATGATTAAGGTAGAATTGTATTGCTCGAATATTAATACATGCTGGCTAGCTAAATAAATACATCATTGTTAACAAATGGGATTTGCAGTCTGTTACCTGACATTTACATACATGTTTCTAGGTTATAGTTAAAGAAACATTTATGTGTAATATTTTAATGTTTTAGTTATTTTCTGTAGAATTTTTTTCCCGTTAGAACTCATTTTAATATTAACATAGGAAATTTAAAGGGATACTTCACTGCCTTTTCATATTAAACTATGTTATTCCCTTAACTTAAACGAGTTGATACATACCTCTCTCGTCTCAGTGCGTGCTGAGTTCATGTCTTTGCAAGCTTAACTTTCATTGAAATTAAAAAGTTTAAAAGTTAAAACACTTAAATTGCTCACCATAGCTCCGTTTAAATGAGTGCCTGTAGCTGAGCTGAGCTGTGAGTGTGATCTCCATCCCCCATGCCCGGGTTCAAAACATGCGGAAATGGCTCCCTCTGCTGGCTGTAGTCTTTAGCCTTTGGGCAAACATTCCTCCTATGATGCAAAAATCGTCATTTTGCATCATATGAGGAATTTTTCCAGAAATAAAATGCATAAATCTCTCGTCTCAGGGGGATATGAGAGGGGAAAGCACAATCATTTGAATATACTCCAGGGTTTCTACTGATACAAAGCCATATGCTAATCGCTGAAGTAACCCTTTAAACATACATATTAGTACATTTTCAGTTTTGTACCTTAGGGTACCGCCCCAGTGACAGCCATGTACCTATTTTCTGACAGTGTAGAGTAGAATATAATATAACAGAATTTAAAGGGATACTTCACTGCTTTTTCATATTAAACTGTTATTTCCTTGACTAAGAGGAGTTGATCCATCCCTCTCTCGTCTGAACTTTATCGCACTAAAACGCGGTGACGATCTGATAGCATTTAGCTTAGCCCACTAAGCCCAGTTCATTCACTATGGTACCAAACAAAGATCAAGTTAGAAGTACTAAACACCTCCACGTTTCCCCTATTTAAATACAGTTACACGAGTAGTTGAACGATCAAGTATGAAACATCAAGTATGGCGGAATAGCACTTCTGAGAGTACTTCAGCTCGGCGCAGTAAAAAGTCCCGGCTGAAACATCTTCCCTCACATCTCCCTATTGACAGAAATGAGAGAGTGAGGGGGAGATGTGAGGGAGGATTTTTCAGCCGGGACTTTTTACTGCGCTGAGCCAAAGTACTCTCAGAAGTGCTATTCCGCCATACATTATAGTTCTCCTTTTTAATCCGATTAGAAACGCGTCACGTTTTATTTTGTCACCATACTTGATCTCTGTTTGGTTCCATAGTGAATGAACTGGGCTTAGTGGGCTAAGCTAAATGCTATCAGATCGTCACCGCGCGTCAGAGAGATTAAGTGCACACACTGAGACGAGAGAGGTGTGTGTCAACTCGTTTTAGTTACGGGAATAACAGTTTAATATGAAAAAGCGGTGAAGTAACCCTTTAACACATTTTCATGGTTCAGTACTTT